>NW_009698314.1:0-7623 GCF_000703405.1 Apaloderma vittatum
GCCGGTGTCCAGAGAGGACTCCATCCGACCTTCTGCTTTTAATCTGGATCTTGAGTTCCCAAATCCAGCTCCCTGTATCCAGCTCCCCTCTGCTGCTGAGCCTGGGGCTTCTCCAGTGCCTCCTGCTCTGCAGCGTCGGGGGTGGTTGCTATTGGGGGTGGGTTTGATATCGGGCTACTATCTATAGTTGTATATAGTTCTTCACTTTTACCATTCCACTATTATTTGTATTATTGTTTCATTAAAGTTGTTCTAGTTTTTTCTTCTCTAACCCATAAGTGTCTCTGCCTCATTACCTTTTCCTTCCCATTTGGGGGGAGGAAGAGGGGGTTGGAGAGTGTCTGTCCGTGTTAGTGTCTGGCCCAACCCTAACCCGTGACACACACATATCTCAAATTACGCATTCTCAGAATCTTAGAAACTTCTTCTGTTAAATTCTGCGGTGACAGAGAAACTCATTGTTCTAAATATTGTAAGGGATTGTGTCTAATACTGTACAGTTCATAGGGTGGTACCAATCTCTCTTTAAGTTAACTAAAAATTGCATGTTACCTAAGAAAAGTTGCCATATACACTAAATAAAATTTGAAGTGAAGAATAGTATGATCTCACAGGCCTATTTCCCAGGCACACAAATCTTGTATTTCATAAAATGATACGTAAATGAACTGAAGCTTATAACTACTTCTCTGGCTAGGTAGTATGATTTAGCGAGGGCATAGGACCACATAGTCCTTTAAGAGCATTGCTAAAAAGATCAAACCTTCACAAAATACAGCTCAGTTGCTAACTTAGAAAAACAAACAAAAAAAACACAAAAAAAGCCAACCACAAACTAGTCAAGAAGCAAACAGAAACCCTTGCAGTGGGTTTAAATTATCGTTACACTTATCATCAGCTGGTCAAATATTTGCCAAAGAGAAAGACTAATCCTAATGGTTTTATCAAAATTCAGAGTTTTTTCTTCACCCAGGTACAAATCTTTGTCAACGCTGGCTAGACTGCTCCAGAAAATGGTGTTCTTTTCTCCTTCTGATATATGATTATAATGCAGTAAAACATAGGAATTAGAACAGAATGGAAAGAAAAGGTCACAGCTCCATACCTTACTTGCTAGCTCATTCATTAAGCAAAGGAAATTCTTGGTTTCCGAGAAGTGCTTATGGACTGTGAGCATTATGCATATGTACAGATCAAAGGAAAAGCTTATTTTTCCCATCATTGCCTTTTCCTTTGTACCAGGAGTCTCCCAGCCTTAAAACCATCAGCCTAAAAGTTCTCTTTAAGTGGCTGAACAGAGTTTTTCTCTTCCCACTAGAATGATGATTTCTATCCTCTTTCCTAGTTCCTGGTTAGGCTTTGCATTACTTTAAATGTGCAGTTTGCCAGATCTGAAACACCATTTGAGGATTTTCAAGGCTGTAAGAAACCATTACACTGCTTCTAGAAACAGTAATTTGAGAACAATCTCCCTTTCTGTCTTTTCCCAGGATAAGAATTTGTGGATTTTATACAAACTTCAGGAGATGAGGGCAAATGTATACAAGACTGCAAGGACTCACACAAAGGGAAGCAGAGTCTTGATTATTTGTTCTTTTTCCCCCATGTCCAAAACTGTTTGGGAAGAATTTGGACACTGTGCTGCTCGTAGCACAATGGAATCCAGACATTTTTCAATCCTGTATGGATTTCACTAATAAGAATTAATAACAGCATTATCCATTTCATAGAAAATGATAATTAATTAAAGTTTTACTTCCACCTAGAAGTAATCTCAGAGATTCAGATAAATTGACCTTCTAATGAGTTTTGTTATTGTGTCTTAAAACTTTTAAAATGAAATGCCAATGAACAATTAAAATATCAGTGCTCTTCATTGCATTATCTGTCAGTGAAATTATTCTAAGATCAGTTATTGGCATTTTTCTGCAAAACACACAATAATAATTTCATTAGTGTTAAATTTTCATGACCACATTGGATGTACCTTTTCTATTTAAGTTGTTTTTGAAGTAAAACTATTGATGGACTAATCCTAGCAGCCATGCATTTTCTACATTGCTGTCAAACATTAGAAATGGTAAGCGCTTCTGATTTTCTTGTTCTTTTTTGGTTTTAGTGCATGGTACTGTAGATAGTTTCACATTAGTAGTTCTTATTTAACATATTTGTTTTGAAACATGTATCAATTACAAAGGAAGGCTTGACTTTTAGACAAGTATGTCTTGCACAGTACTATGTAGGTTTGCAAATAGTTGCTTCAACAGGTAGAGAATTGCAATTGAATAACCGCACTGGGAAGCTCCAAGTGGAATGAAAACTCCGGGTCTGTCGACATTCCATCAGTGACTTAAGTTGCTGTCAGGATTTCCAATACATGCCTTGGTACCATTTTTTTTGAGTGTTTTGGCAAAATACGGACAATAACAAGGTTAGGCAATGTTGCACTCTCTTTAGCAATGCTCTTAAAGGACTATGAGGTCCTATGCCCTCACTAAATCATACTACCTAGCCAGAGAAGTAGTTATAAGCCTTAGTTCATTCATAGAATCATAGAATCACAGAATCATAGAATCATAGAATGGCCTAGATGTATCATTTTATGATACAAGATTTGTGTGCCTGGGAAACAGGCCTATGAAATCGCATTATTCTTCACTTCAACTTTTCAGACTATGTGCAACAAATTTTATTTAGTGAATATAGCAATTTTTCTTAGTTAATATGCCATTTCCAGCCAATTTAAAGAGACAGAGACTGGTACCACCCTATGAATTGCTGTTCATCTCTTCATCATGCTTACTAAGGTATGACAGATCACTGGAAATTATTTGGGCAAACTAGCCTAGTCTCCTGCTATTCTATAATCCCTTTCACAAATTTGTTTAGATGTGTCTTGGAAGGTAGCACATATTTTTCCTTCACTACTCCCTTTGGGAGTTTCTTCCTTGTTATGACTTTTCTAATGGTTAGGAATATTCTAATCTCCAGTCTAAATATATTCATTGCCAAATGCCAACATTGTCCTTTACATTAAATAGCTCCTTCTCCTCCTGGGCGTTTTTCTACCCTGCTTACTCCTGAGGTATTTATAGACAGCAGTCATGTCTGTTCCCATTATTTGTTTGAATATTTCCATTTTTTAATAGTGTTGCTGCTGCTCTCATTATTTTGCTGAATCTCTTAAAAGCAGGAGGAGGGCCACTTAAACTAGTTAAAAAACGGTTGCATTAATACTTGGGGAATGATCCTTTAGTCAAACATCTATTTGTATGAGGTTCTTTGAGACTGGATGTTATGCCACACTACTCATTTTATGCTAATTCTCTTATCAGAAGCTGCTTCATACCTAAAGAATCGCACCTGCTATGTTGCAGCAACACCTGGAATTGAAAAGCTCCTTGCAGCAGCAACTTTGTGTCTGTCTTTGCTGACACAGAAGTAGGGTGGGGAGGAAGAAGGAAAGAAAAATAAAGCATATCATTTAGCCTGTGTAAAAAACTATTCATTAGCATGATCTACTTCAGTGGATTTTAGTAGCTTTTAATCCTTTCAACTTTTATGAGTGAGAGTTTTTCCACCAGAAGCTTGCAGTCCATTCCTCTCAGTACAAAGTAATACCTGTTTGATCGATGTCTAATGAAATCTTACCTAAATCTTTAATTATTGATTGAACAATTATACTTCATTTATACTGAAGTGTTATCTGTTCCTCCATCCAGTCCTCTGTTCTTTTATCTGACATTCTATAGACTCTTGTTATAACTCTATTTATAAGAACTGACACGTTTAGACTGTAAATCAATTTCCCATTTTCATTGTATTGGAGAAATTGCTCTTCAATAGGACTTTGCTCCCTCAAAGGACAGGTTTAGTGTAGCACTTATATTTAACTGATCCACTAATTTTGCTATTCAAGTATTTGCCCAGGTTGTACAGGTGAAGTAATCTGCAGTATTGCAGTTGCTGAAAAGGCTGTTTCAGTTTAAAATTAATGTTGAACTTTCTCACCTAGAAAATGAAAAGATATTAGGTTGTTTTGTGTGAGGATGAAATAATTTCCTGCTTATACATCCTAGGTGATAGTTTTTCTTTCAGCTCTGTGAAATGACTGGGACTAGCCACCTACCTACAACTTAGGGACATATATTGAGAATTTATTATTGAATGTGGATAAGTATGTTTCTTAATATTTCAAGGGCACTGCCTAGAAGAATTTGCAATCTCATGAAATTCTTGAAAGAACAAGGAGATATCTTCTCAATCTAACCATGTCCAGAAAAAGTCATCAAAAATCTTTCATTGGCAAAGAGAGGGGATTTATTGCTCTTTACTAATCTTTTCAAGACCAAGAAATGTCCCCAAACCTGCTTCTCAGAGTTGGGGGGAGGGGGAGGGAAATTAGGAGAACATTTTAGTAATATTTTGTGTACCAGAAATCTATTACTACACAAAGACCTTTATTATCTTGTAAACCTTGTAATGACTTTCTGAACAGTGAGTCTTTTCACAGTCCCTTGGCCAATCTGGTTGGTGTGTATCTGTCTTGAAGTGATTTCTTCAGCAGAACCCTAAAAGAGCATTAGAATCAGCTTATGTTATTTTCAGTATATAACTAAAACTACCAACTTTCTTTTCATTATATGTTTGGAAATCAACTGTTATGCAAAAACTCCCAAACCCTCTCCACATTTTTTAACATTTTATTTCTTGAATATAAATGTAATAAAATATATCTTTCATTTGTTTTCTGTCTACAATATTATATATATAAGTTTTACTAAAAATTCATTATGAGGGTTTTTTTATTTCAGTTTTAGATCATGATGTTCTTTGGAACTGTAAATTCTTACTTGTGTCAGTGTTATGTACCATCTTTGAAACAACAGTGTTTTAATTGGGACATCATGAGGTTTCTTTGTTTCCAATAAGAATAAATCCAACTTGCTTAGTATTTCTTCAGGAGCTGAATCTTAAAAGTTCAACATCTATTTGACTGTGCTCCATTGCATAAATGATGACATGAAAGGTAGACATAAATATTGAAATATTTGGATGTAAATATTTCGGCTTCAGATGATTAATTTCAAAGTCCTATAAATTGTTTGTAGTTGCTTGGATTATAAAATTATTATCTGTATAGCCTCTGTAAAGCATACAGGCAGAGTTCTTAGGTAGTCTTAAGTGAATGGAGGTAGATAAAACAATTTAACATAAATACAGTCTTAAGTCACTGTGGGAGTATGAATGCAGAATGACTCATATTTTTTAACACTTGAAAAATTGTAAACTTGAAATACCTATTAAATGTGACTGTATTGCTTATATTTTTATAACTATTGGAAAGTAGTACTTTGGATTTTTTAAGAGATTCATCTGGATCTCAACAAAACTACAGTCATAATCTCTAAATTCAACTTGCCTTCTAAGGAATTTTCTAATTTGAGGTACTGAATTCCATTTGGTTGTATTGGCTCTCTGAAAATAAATAGATCGGTTCAGTACAATAGTTAAGTCTCTTAAATCCCAAAATTGGAAAATTATGTGAGATAGGCCCTTTGGATATTTTAAGACTGTGGAATCACTATGCTAGAAAAGGTTGCAAAATGCAGAATACGTGAGGAAAGATCTCATCCTTAAAAAAGGAGACAAAATATCCTACATAAAAGGAGTTAAATTATACTGAAGAGTAAACGTAATAGTTCTGAACATGTTTTTGTTTCATCACTGTTGGTATCTGATGTTTGCTCTTGTATGGTATCTTTCCATTTCTTCCTTTTTGAAGGAAACTTCTGAAAACCAATAAAATAAAAAAAAAAGGGCTGAGTTTACTTTTTTTTTCTTCTAGAAACTGTCTTTGTTGCTATATTTCTACTATAACGGTCACCATATAAATAGTGACACTTGCAAATTCTTTCACTTTGAATTGTGGTGACCTACACAATCGCTGTGGATTTTGTAAGTGCCTCACAGAAAAATATAAACTTTCATAAAGTATTTCTACTTACATAAAAATTTATTATTACTAACACAAAAGATTCGCTCCCACATTTGAGTAAAGATATTCACAAAATTGACAGAAGTGACTAAACCCCATCAGATACATTTTGAAAACCAATAATTAAAAAAAAATAAATCTCAAAATGTTTTTAGTAAATCAGAGAAAGACCAGTTGAATTTCAAAATACTCCTGCCAGGAGTCACAGAATACAGAGAAACTTGGACTAATTTGCACTTAAATAGAAATGCTTGCAAATTAGGAACATTACCATTACTATGAGTGCTGAAATAGAGAATCTCTATTTTGCCTGTGTGTATACAGTTGAGTAGTCACACTGTACATGAAGCAAAGCAGGGTGCCTGTTGCCATGAAAAAAAGCAGCAAGACATGTTAGATTAAGGTTATATCGCAAACTGAAGTTTGTAAAATTCTAACTGCGCGTTAACTGTTATACACGGTCATCTCATGCTATGGTGAAGTTTAAGAGTTAATTTCAGAAGAGATTACCTATGTGGTAAATTTCAGAAGAGATTACCTACGTGCAGTTGTCTGCACTTCTGCAGTGAAACATGGGAGACTAATGGCAGGTATGAATAACACAATGTACTAATTGCTGTAATTTAAAGATTACTGCAGTGATGCATTCTGCTGGTGGTGTAAAATTTATTTATTTAATTCAGTTGTGATTTAGGAGACTGAATTTGACTGGTACCTCTCTAACATGTCATATTGTCCAAGCCAAATACAGTGGCATATAAATGAGGCTACTGAGGAAGACTTTCACGTGTTCGTCTTTGTTGGTGTTCTTCTTCCAAGTATCACTCAAAAGCTTCTACCAGAATGGTAACTGATAGGAAAGCTGTTGCTGAACTACAATTTCAAGTTAGATTCTGACTGATTACGGTCACTGTCCTTTCTAGAAGAAATGGAAAATATAATTTAATCAATTTATAAAAAAAAATCCCTAATTTACAATGCCAGGCCCAAACTAAAACACTTTAAAAGAACAACTGCCAAACCCCATAAATTTGTTCACACACAGCCTTAGAACTTGCTGCAGGTGGTAAGAATTTAACACTCATTAAAGAATACACAGTATTTCTGCTGAGGTTTACTAAACATGTACAGGAACTGAATCTGACTTGAAAAATCCCTTGAGCTGGAAGTATTTGAGTAACAAAAGGATACCAGGAAGTAGCAGTGTTATCTTGTTCATATTCTTTCCTTAGTATCTGTTTGCATGTAGTATCAGAAACAGAACACATAGTTCCATCTTGACCTGATGTGCTCTTTCTTAAGTAAGTCCAACAGAGTTATTTTTTCCAAAAGTAAAGAGAACTTCTTTATACTAAAATATCCTACTGATTAAAGACAAGAGGAATGATGAAAAAAAAAAGCAACAAAAATATTAAACGTGAGTGCAAGGTAGATGAGACGCATCAAAAATGAGGCAGGTAATACTGAGTGAGTGAGTAAGTGCAAGGACTAAGAAGAAGTGGTGATACAAATGGTAAGAAGACTTCTGGTTACAGAAACAAGTATTTCTAAATTAATAGACATAAGGATTGATTGACACCTTTACTATCCTTCATACACTCTTCTTCTATCCACTAGATTATAGC
>NW_009698314.1:7654-9451 GCF_000703405.1 Apaloderma vittatum
CTTTCCCTCATTTTTATGAAAAGTATACCAGTATGAAGACATTGCATCAGTTACAAGAATATGGCTCTTCATCTGCCTTTTTGGTTTGGTATTTCAATCATTTGTTTTTCTGTATCTGATAAAGACTATCATTTCGTATATTGAATAGACTGAGATACCTGGACATCCATCACTTTTTGACACTTTCTTTATGCCACTGAGCTCAGAGGACAAGTAACTGTGCTTTCGATGACAAAGTGATGAAAACTATTTTAACTCCTCTCTTTGAAGAGTGAGTACTGTGGTTGCCTTCACCCTGGGAATATTCAGTGCTACTACTTGTTTAAGAACTGACATTTATTCTCAGTCATGTGTACCTGTTGCACTCTTAAACCTGAAGAAAACTGAAGCTCTCTCTATATCTTTGGAATTTATTATCCAAAACAAAACTATGACAGTTTTCCTCTTGCCAGTTGTATGTCACTGTGTGAAAAGGAAGAAGGTATGTTACAGACATATTAAATGGAGATGACATTAATTAGAAGGGGAATATCATGGAGCAAAACCCGTGAGAATAAGACTTTAACTTAGAACCACTCAGGGTAGGAGCAGGTCAGGTCTGGGAACACTTGGAGAACCTGAACATGCACAGGTCCATGGGACCTGATAAGACACATCCACTGGTCCTGAAGGAACTGGCAGCTGAAGTTGCTAGGCTACTAGCCATCATATTTGAGAAGTCATGGCAGTCTGGCAAAGTTCCCACAGATTGGATAAAGGAAAACATAAGCCCCATTTTTAAAAAGGGAAGCAAAGGAAACCTAGGGAGCTATAGGCCAGTCAGTCACACCTATGTGCCAGGTAAAATCATGAAGCAGATCCTCCTGATAACAGTACTAAGGCACCTGAAAAATAATGAGCTGATCAGTGACAGCCAACATGGCTTCACTAAGGGCAAATTGTGCCTGACTAATGCGATGACCCTTCTACGACAGTGTTACAGCTCTGGTCGATATGGGAAGAACAACTGATGTCATCTACCTGGAATTGTGCAAGGCCTTTGACACTGTCCCACATGACATCCTTGTCGCTAAGACGGAGTGACATGGCCTTGATGGGTGGACCACTCAGTGGATAAGGAACTGGCTAGAAGGTCGCACTTAAAGAGTTGTGGTCAATGGCTCAATGTCCACATGGAGACCAGTGACAACTGGATTTCCTCAGGGGTCTCTTCTGGGTCCAGTGCTGTTCAACATCTTTGGCAGCAACATGGAAAATGGCATCAAGTGCACCCTCAGCAAGTTTGCTGGCAACACCAAGCTGTGTCATCAAGCTGTGTGGTGCCGTGGACTCACCTGAGGGAAGAGATGCCATCCAGAGAGACATTGACAGGCTTGAGAAATGGGCCAGTGCAAACTGCATGAGGTTCAACAAGTCAAAATGTAAGGTCCTGCACCTGAGTTGGGCCAATCCCAGGCACAAATACAAACTGGGCACAGAGTGTGTTGAGAGTAGCCCTGAAGAGAAGGACTTGGGGGTGCTGACAGACAAGAAGCTCAACAAGAGCTGGCAGTGCGCTCATGCAGCCCAAAAGGCCAACTGTGTCCTGGGATATATCAAGAGAAGCGTGGCCAGCAGATCAAGAGAGGTGATTCTACCCCTTTACTCTGCTCTTGCGAGACTCCACCTCGAATACTGCGTCCAGTTCTGGTGTCTCCACCATAAGAGGGACATAGATCTGTTGGAATGAGTTCAGAGGAGGGCAACAAAGATGATCCAGGGGCTGGAGCACCTTCTTCTGTAAGGACAGGCTGAGGG
>NW_009698314.1:9487-43766 GCF_000703405.1 Apaloderma vittatum
GCTGGAGCACCTTCTTCTGTAAGGCCAGGCTGAGGGAGCTGGGATAGTTCAGCCTGGAGAAAAACTCTGGTGGCACCTTGTAACTGCCTTCCACTATCTCAAAGAAGCCTATAGGAAGGCTGGAGAGTGACTTTTAACAAGAGTGTCCAGTGATAGGACAAGGGGAAATAGATTTTAATTGAAGGAGAATAGGTTTAGACTGTATCTTAGGAAGAAATTCTTCAGTACAAGGGTGGCAAGACTCTGGAATAGATTGCCCAAAGAGGTTGTGGATGCCCCCTCCCTAGAGATGTTCAAGGCCAGGGTTGGATGAAGCCTTGAGCAACCTGATCTAGTTAAGGGCATCCCTGCCCATGGCAGTGACGCGTGGAAACTGACTCTACAGCCCACAGGGAGCTATAAAGCAGGTATGTTTATTAGGGCGCTGGGTGCAAGGGGATCTCTTCTCAAAGCTTGCACACAGTTTCTAGAAGCAGACAAATATTTATTACACCAAACCATACAAATTCATGAGTGTAGGCTGGGTTAGTTCTAAGATAAGCACGCTGGACCTTCTCTTCTTGCTGCATGCGCAGTGCCGCTTGGTGGTCCTGGGCCTGGGTCTTATGGAGGAAGGCTTCTAGTCCTCCTCTTCTTCACCATGTTCTTTTGATGAACAATAGCCTGTATTCCCTTGTTCTTGCTGACAAGCAAGGCCTGTTTATCTCACAATAGCCTTGCATTCCATTCTCACAGATAAGTCCCACTCAAAGCATCACAATGTGCATATAGATCCATCTCACAATGCAATTGTTACATAGTTCATTGCTGCTGCTCATTAGAAGGCTTTTATCTAGTAATTTTCCAACAGGCCCTTAGAGACAGTAAATTTCCCGTTATCATGTCTACATGTGCGCTAGCAGTTCCTGTTACCTGAGTTCTCTTGCTACAGAAGGTTCTAAACTATTTGCAGTGTTAGCGGGCTTGACTACATGTTTACATTTTAGTAAACTATTCACTGCATTGGCGATGTCTGACTAAATGTTTTTACTTCTCTGTATCAGCAAGGAGGTTGGATTAGGTGATCCCTAAGGTCCCTTTCAACCTAAGTCGTTCTATGATTCTATGATACATCTGCCCAACTCTATCTCATTAAATTATTGGGCTGGGAATACTAACACGGCACAACTAATTATTATGGAGGGGGCTTGCCCTAAAGATCTGGACTTCCCTAATGGTTTATGTATGCATGGGAAAGAAATAAAGATGCACAGATGCATTGTTAACAGTTTTTCTTCCATGTAATATGTCTAGGGTAGGAGCCTAGAAGATGACAGTGATGTAGTTAACAAGATGTAATTGACTTAGGACATGAAGAAAGCCAAGAGATTTCCCTCAGGTGATATAGCCAAGGCCTCTGGTGGCTTAAGCCAACAAAGACTGAAGACAGAAGCTCCTCTTAGGGGAAGCATAAACACAGGTGTGTTCAACACTGCCAAAGGCTGAACTCACTTTGCCTTCCTGGACTTGGACACCTCAGCCAGGTGGAACAAGCGTTCTGTTCCCTTGAGACCATCATGCTGATCACAACTGGACTAGAGGCCTTGTCTGCTGTGGGCTTCCTATGCAGCGTGTTTGTGTGTGCGTGTGTGAGATAGAATAGAAATTGTTATTCGCCTGATATACCCATCCCATTTAGTAAATAAATCTTACATTATTTTGGTCACTGAGTGGCTTGATTCCATCACACCTAACCTCCCTGGGATTGAGAACTAAAAAAAAAGTAAAGAAAGGAAGCCACTAACTTTGCAAGACAATGACACTTTCTCATTTACTTTTGATCAGTTACTGTAATTTGCAAATATATTCACAAAGACTTATTGCTCCTTCATATGTTCCGTGTTTGTGCTTCACAAAAGCTGATCAGTCATATAGTGAAAACATAATTTATAAGAAATGTCTGTAGGTGGGTGGAAGATCAGCTAATCTCTAGTGTGACAGGGGTATTTAGGAGGGGGAAATTAGAAGAAAAAGCTTGCAAGTTGGAAAAACCATGGGTAGCAGAAGAGGGCTAGGAGGACACAATTACATTTTAATAAGCTGTGTTGTCTTCTGGTATTGCAATGGGGTCAAGAGGATAACTGTGGTTCCTGCTTGCAAGACAGAAAATGTGGGGTGGGATCTGACAGACAACCTCAGAGAGGTTTCTGCTGCTGCTAATCAGAAAACTAAGGGTAGAACTGGAGACTATTTTAACAAGGATATAACCTTCTCCTATTAGCTGCTTTTGCATCTTCCCATACGCTGCAGATAGCGATGGTTATTCTTGTTTGAGAAGGAACCCTAAGATTCCCTAAGGACAGCTGCTTATTTTATGTCTTCCTAGCAGTGGCTCTCTCTTTTGTATGGTCAGCTTTGTTAGGATCCTCATTAAAATTATCTTACTAAATAAGTTACTTCAATTTTCAAAACATTTGTCATCTCCTGCCTTTCTCTCTGCTTCCACAGGAATCTGTATACATGTAGGTGCCTTGATTGTGGATAATCTGATTTCTGGAATAAATAATTAGATATTTTATTGACAATACATAAGTTAAAGGCATTCAAGACAAGAGAAAGAAAACACACAAAAACCAACCAAAAGACACAAGTGGAATTTCTAAATTGATAACAGTGACTCAAGAATTTCAGAGAAAATATTGCTAATTTGACAACCATGAAATTCTGAGTAAAAACATGAACTGGAAGACAGCAACTCAGCAAGGCTGAGGGTCTGTCTGTACCATGGAACTACAGATGTCTGTATTCTGACTTGTTTGTCCTGTAGACTTGCATGGGGTGCCTGTACTGAAAGTGGTGAACACACTCATGTTTAACTTTGTGGCATGTTAGTCTAAGCTACTTATTATATCTGTTAGCTTATGATTAAATTATGCATTCACATCAATTGTGTATAATTCTGCTTACAGTCTTTGAATGCAGCTAAAGGAGCCCAAATGAAAGTGGTTTAAGAAAGGATTACGTCCCTCAGCATCCTAACAACACTTGCTGAAAAATGGTTCCCATTCACCTGTAAGGAAGCAGCCCTGAAATAATGCAATTTCTCTCCTTATAATCCAACCCTAAGGTTAGGGGCTATCATATTAGCAAACAGAATTTTAACAGTGGATTTTAATTTAGGCTGGAAATAGTTATGAACATCAGCCAAGACTTGGAAAAAAAGTCAGAAAATACACCTCAGATTAGCATTTTTGTTATATTTAAAAGACTTTTATTGTTCAAACATATTAACCTGCAGTATCTCAAAGCTCTGGGTTTAATTTCTTTTGAATTTCAACCACCTTCCTAGATTTCTTTAATTTCTTTCTCTAAGGCTTATTAGAGATGAAAGAAGTATTTCCTTGTGCTTTCTTCACACAATATGCAGAAATCCAAATGGTGTTTTCAACATTGTGTATTAATATTAACTTTTTTATTACCTCTGAAATTACAGCATGACATTTATTCTAATTCTTATTTTGTGCCATTGCTCACCAAAATTACTTATTACTGACGTAAATTAATTACTTGGTTAAGAAAAAAGAGAAATATTTATATCCAGAAGATGATATCAGATTACAAGTTTCTTTTCTGTATGCAAAATAAAGAATGATGTGTATAAGCCTGTATTCTCTAAACCCAGAAATGTTAACCTATTACTTTTAAATTAAACTTTACTTACACTGTTCTCAGGAATTCAATTCATTGAAATAAGGTTTTCTTTTAGGCAGTTTTTAAGAAAAGTAAACCAACTTCGATATAATGATAATACAGTGATTTTTCATTTCTACAGTGGTTTTTCAGTTCAGGCTTTGAAAGGTGCTTAGAAGCATTAAAGAAAATATTTTAAAAAGGACATAATATCAGCTTAATGATGGTCCTGTTAGAAACTTCTCACTAACTTCAGTCAGACTGAAACCAGGCCAACGCTCCATGTCTCGGGACACCCTTCCCCCACACCTTCCACATCCTTAAGTTGTTTTGCATAACTGACAGTCTTAGGAAGTAAATACTCATTATTTATACTTCACAGTAAAGCACAGAGCCATGACGCATTTCATCAAGCAGCACAGAAAGAGCTATAGTGACCTTGTTTAGAGGTCTGGGCTTGAATTTCAGGATAGTGTCATAAATATATTATGATATACTAATCTCTTGAGTGACTCATCCAACAGTTACACAGATTTCATTAAGCGGTGAAAATACTTTTAAAAGCTGATTTTTGACTGCCAAGTAAAAGTCAGGTAACTCATTGAACAGAAATTGGGAAGGATCTCAATTGTTAGCCTGTAGAGGTGTATTTTTCAGGAAAGCTTAGGCAAAGAGTAAAGCTGTGCAGAAATTTGCTTCATGGGAATGGAAATACCAATAAACTATTGTTCATTTATAGAGCAAAAACCTTGTGACACAATTCAAAACATGAATTTTGGAAATATTTAAAACTTTCATTCTCAGTTCCTCCACGTACAGCTTTTAGCTATTGGCCCATGGGCTTCTGTGGAGACAGGAGAAACAAGTGATTTCTCACTTTGCCCAGCAGCCACTGATGAAAATCACCACAATTCCTCCCAGTGTCTCAGATCCGTTCAGTGCAGCTCAGAGGAGACAGGGAGAAAGCAGTGCTACAAGCAGTATCCCTGTGTCACCTTCCTCCTCACTCTCACAGGGCCGTGCACATTCACTCCCCAGTGCGTGAGGATGCCGCAGAGTCATGACATGGCATGCAGTCCTGCAGCCCTGAGCAAGGACAGCAGAGCCGGTCCAGACAGAGTGGCTCCAGGATGGCCACCCAAGGCATGTTGGGGGTCAGGTTAGCGAGGCAACGGTCAGCGAGGGGGTGTCACAGCACGGGCATCCCTACAGCGCAGCTCAGGAGAGGGCCAGGGCAAAGGGTCTTAGATCTAGCACAGCCTCTGTGGGAGGAAGAGAGGCCCATGGAGGCTCACCCCAGGCTTTGTCCCAGGTAATGGCCACCTGGCAGCAGTGGTGGCCCTGCTAACTTCTGCACCCCACTCCCCGGAGGGGAAGGGGGAGGGACGTGATGAGGGGAGGCTGTAGCACTTCAGCATTCAGGGCTTCGCTGGTCTCGTTCTAAGTATGTGTGCTTAATAAAAGTCCTGGAACACATCACTGTTTTTCCTCTCAAACACAGAGGAAAGAAACACTCTTCCTTATGACTTCCTGCAACAACACCGTTTCCCCCAACACCCACCCTTTATCCGAGTGCTGTGTACTGCCTCAGTGCCCCAGTACCAGGACATGTTCTCTGGGCCTATCTAGCACAGGGGGGCAACGACAGTGGGGAGTGGGGGCAGCTGTGCCTATGGAGAGGTGAGGATGAGTCAGGTGACCCAAATGGACCAATCACAGTGCTCAGTATATAAGGGACCCTACAGAGAGCTTTGTGTTCTTTGGTGTCTGCTGTGCTGGAGGGGTTGTTGTTGGCTGTTTTGTCGTGTCCCTCTGTGCTGCTGGTGTTCTCACGCTGCACAGGAGCACAGCTTGTTAGGATAGGTTGTCTTCAGGTGGGAGCAGCACAGCTACTTTGCTGCTTTTATTTTGGACTGTGGTTGGGACTCTAGTCTTGGGTGTTCCCATTTGCTACTGAGTCCAGTCTGAGGCTTTTCTGTTTGGGACCTAGTTGTCATCTGGAGGGTGCAGGTTCTATATTAACAGATTCTTTTGTATCCTTAAATATATTTGCATAATATCTTGTATAATGTCTGTATATAATTTAACATCTTCGTTGTTAATGTTGGTGGTTTTTGTTTTCATTAGACTGGGTCAATGTTTCGTTTTCAACGGCAAAGTCTCTCTCCCTGGTTCTCCTGTTTTTCTCCCCGGTGAGGGTGAGGGGGGTCACAGTGAGTGTGTCTCAAAGTTTAGTGGCTGGCCCAAGCCTTAAGCTTTGACACGCAGTTACTCAATGACATGTTTTCACAAATAATTGTTAAACTTTTGCATCACTGCACAAGTAGAAAAGTTATTTGAGAAAAAAAAGTTTGCAGTGTTCTGTGTTCTCCTGTTTTTGCAGCAATGTTTGCTTAGCTCCAAGCACCAGACATTAATAATTTGAGCTCTCTGATCATTTGCATATGTGTAGAAGCCTTAATGAATATAGTTAGGTAACTTGCTAAACCACCTGAGGTACAGTTCTCGGTCATATTTGTTTGGACTTGGCTGTTTTCCTTTTTTTTTTGGATAGTTCATGGGACTGTAGGTAATACAGACTACTTGCCGTATGTGTGAAATGTCAGTCCTTCACAATCCTCCCCAATTCCCCAGAAGTATTTTCTAGTTTATTATCCAAAATTAGCTCATTGCAGATACTGCATCTGGTGAATATTACCCTGGTGATTCACTAGAGTGCTGGCTAATGTTTTGATAAGTTGAGTTCCTGGGGAAAATATGACAGCATAATCAGCTGTCAGATATTTTTTCTGTCTGAATAAATCATTTGCCTGTTGATGCCAGATATATCATAAATTGTCAAGGAGAGGGATAGCTGTTTAATAAAAAAGATGGAGCTCTGGGACATACAATATTGTATTAAAATTAGAGAATGAAGTTTTTCTCACAACCAGAGCCAAGAGTGTTACAGCAAGAGTAAAATATTGGAAGTCAAAGCTGACTATGGATTTCTCATGAATTGTAGATTTATCATTGACTGCTTTTCACATCCATATTCTGAAAATAATCTCTGATGCACCTTACCTGATAACATCAACATTTTGGAAATATGACTGTCAGAGGTGGCAGAAATAATTTGATTTTAAAACTTTTAACATGAAGATGAGCCTTTACAGGACAATGGTGATTATATTTTTTCAATAGGTCATTCCAAAAAGCAAAAAAAAGGAGGAAAAAAAAAAGTGACTTATGATTTGTTCTCTATTGATTTTTTCTTTTTAAAAAGGAGAGGTTTACTACATTTGACAATATACTATTTTCCTTTCCTGATTTATTCCCCCTAATTTATCAATAATTCAGTAAAATAATTTCTATAAATTTGTTATAATTCAGTACAGACTGTGGAGCTTGTTTATCCTCATTTTCATTCATTTTATTTCCTAGAATTTTACATTCTAATATTGCAAGACTTTTCTAAAAGTTTGCATGACAGAAGGAAAGTGTGTTAATGGTACAAGTAGGCTTTCATATTAATATCTTTAGCAGTAACTGCTTTGTCGTAAATTTTTGATGTAACCTTAATTACTCGGTACACATAAAGGAGCTAGTCACAACACAGTTATGTATTTTCTCTCTCTCTGTGCATGCTTGTAATAAATATTTCACTGCTGACCATTTTTTTTCAACTTGGTCCAAATATTTTATATGCTTACATAAATACATAGCATGTACTTCCCTTGCCCCTTACTACTCCCTATAGTAAAAAGAGTTATAAGCTCATTCCCCAGGGCATGTTCCATCTTCACTTTAAAACAGGTGATCACTAAATTCAGGGAGACACCTTATGTCAGTGCAGTTTGCTGATACCCTACAGTCAGATGCAGAAAATGTGCAGCCACAAATGACAGTTCTGTTCCTTCAGCGTAGTAGGATTATTTATAATAAAAGCAAATACTGTCTTTGAGAGATGCAGAATTTTCTTATAAGTCTAGTTCAAAGCAGTGAATCCTCACCTGTTTTTGCCTTTACAAACTAAGGGTAAATGCATCACCACTTTATGCTCCATGTGTAATTGTTTAGTAACAAATATATCCAGACGGTCACCAAACAAACAGCCTGCTTGGAAAACACTGAACTACCAATGTTTCTCTCCAAAAAAAGAACAGCGTATGACAAATGTTAGACATATTTCTTTAACTAATTCAGGGAAAGTTTTCAGGTATTTTGGGGGTAAGAGCCTGTGCAGATGAGGACATCGCCTCAAGAAAAGCAGAAACTTGCTCTTGTACTGCAACTTCAGCAGTGCCGTGCGTGGTTCACTGCGACAAGACCCTAGAGCAGCAAGAGAGGTTTCGGAGCTAGCGAGGTTCTTCCCTCTTACCTTCTTGACACGTGTGGTTTGGTGAAGAGGCGCCTGCAGCCAGCAGGGAAACTGGCTCCCATTCTCCCTTACAGTCCCTGAGAGCGGGAAGAATTCGCATCCCTTCGCTTGGTTCCCCCCTCTCTCGGGTGTCCCGAAGGCTCTGGGAAAGGCGGGCTGCCGTCGGGTTCGCAGCCCTGGTGCCGCTAGATGTCCCTCCGCCACCAGCTTTGAGAAGCTCTCTCTTGGACAACGCGGGGAGCGGGGACCCAGGATGAGGCGTGCGGGGAGGGCGAGAGTCGCCTGGAGCAGAACTTGGCGGGGTTTTTGTTGTTGTTGTTGTTGGGTTTTTTTTTTTGATGCTAACTGCAGTGACTAAAAACAACACTGAAGATTATCCACCCTGCAGCGAGTATTCGGTGACACAAACCTAAGGTCCGTGGCACGTTACTGACAGTCAGCATCATTTAATTGTCTGTGTAATGTCTTCCCTCACAAGGGTACAAACGATGCATTGGAATCAGCCCGTTACTGCCGGGCTAGCCAGGCAAGCCCATCCAGTAAACCTGAAACGCCCTTGGTGCTCTGTATAGAGAGACACATTTTAAGCAACAACAGTTGCAGCTATTTAAGAAAACAGGCATGGTACTACTTAAATTAATGTGAACATTTGCATATACCAATTTGAATACAAGAAAATAATTATTTTTAAAGAATTGGAAGAGTACATTCATATTGAAAAGCACCATTTCTAAATTACACTCACTTAGGGACAAAAAAACCTTCTCCTTTGATGAATTAGGATTTTTTTAAGGTTTAGAAATATGTCAAATGTTTGCAAAATAATTTGGACAGTAGTGTGCTGCAGGGATACTTGTGTTTGAGCAGCACTAGAAAGCTGATGTGCAGCAATTATTTTGTTGTCTCCTGAAGGAATAAACTTAGCAAGAAAACCATTACATAAACCCAAACATATTACATGTCTACTTGTTGTCGGTATAATTTTGTTTGTTTTCTTGAAGAAAGCATTTATGTTTGGCTCCTTCCTTTCATAAACACTAGAATATTGTTTTGAACAACATGTTTCCTGTGGATTCCTGCTTCAGAAATACAGCTTCAGGAAATAAGGCAAGTCACATCCATAGGTAATTTAAAAATATTGCTTCTTTCACTAAAAACCCAGTTATTATATTAGATTAAGGTTTTAGTGTAAGTTCTATTTAAATCTGACTCTGCTTGTTTGGTGTTTTATTGTTAAGTGTGGGGTTTTTCTCTTTTTTTTCCTCCCCAATAGACTTATTTATCCTCTGTCATTACCTATTCATTAGGTACTAGAAACATCACATAATGTAATTTTGATTATTTCCAATATATCCTTCACAAAGCACATACCACAAAACCTGTCTCAACTGGAGTCATCTAGCAGAGATAATTTGCAAATAGCTGTTTTCTGTGTATGTTATTTCTTTGCTCACTTGTTTGGGTGTAAAAATAATTATTTAAATAATCATATAGATTATTTCTTTGTGCAGTCATTTTCAATAACATTAAAGTCACCTAGCCTTACAGGAGCTGATAAATATAGGAACAGAAATATGCATTGACATTTCTTGTGGTTGAAAATGTTTCTCTCTGTTTCAAAATCATGACAAAAGAACAACCTATAAAGATTCAGGAGAGCAAAGGCCAAAGCAACACTAAGTGATGAAGTAAACATGCATACTCATCAATGTGCGTATATATAATAGTAATAGAACCACTGCCAATAAATGTTCCCAGGCACTTGATTTTCTATGCAGTTATTTGCACATTCTGGGCATAAATTTGGTGAGGGGTTGTGAACCAAACTCAGCAGTTCAGCAACAGTTTCTAGCTCTCTGGGTGTTTGCATGAAAGGGATCACTCCTCATATACCATTTTGGGACTTGATAAACCATTCTGTCCTGCTGACCTTTGTGCCAGGGGAATAGCACAGTCATGTCTGATTTGCTAAGACATAGTCAAATATTACAGACAAACTTATTTCAGAACACTTAAGAGATTTCTTAGGAGTGTGGTAGGGCCAGAAAGCTCATAACTTGAGCTGAATGCGTTTCACTAAATTTGTGAAGATGTCTAATCAAACTGTTGAAATTTTTCTACAATCTTGTCTATGAATGAAGTTGCACATCAATCAGCATTTAGGAAACCTTGCAATTCTTGTACTAAACAGTGAAGTAAAATGCTATAAAATGTTTACATTTCTTTTCTTAGCAACTTTGTTTATTTGGAAATGTCCTTGGGATCATTTATGTATTATTCCTATATTAAGGCAAAAAAAAAAAAAAGTAAGTAAAAATCTGTTCTCATTAGCTCTGATTAAGACAAGCTGATAAGACTGTATAGTTGGAATCATTCAGGGATAAAATAACTGAAAAGTAAAATAATTATCATTAAGTTCATAACAAATGAAAGAATTGCCTCTTTTACAGAAATAAATCAATCCCACTTAGTTTTCATGCAGTACACTGTTTCAGTTCACTCAGCTGTTGACACTCCTTATTTCAGCCTATTTGATTAAGGAAGTAGCAAATGATCAAACAGTGTTTGCTGTCTCCCCAACTGTGGAAAACGGTGCTCTCAATAGCAAACATTTTTCTCTGAAAATGGAATCTCTGAAGGATTCAGAAGCATCTAGATACAGAATAACCCCTTCCTCAGCCCTCCCTTATTTTAAATAGAAGTTACAATACTGAGATTTACTCTCACCCTGTATCTTTCCATTTTAGTACATACTCGTCGTTGTTTGTTGGGTGGCAGCTTTTTAGGGGGTTGGGGGTTTTTTTGAGGGGGAGGACAGGGAAGTTTTGGAGTTTTTATCTTTTTTATTTGTTTTTTTTTCTGTTTTCTCTGATAAGTATTCATTATAAACACTCTATATTTTCCCTTCAGGGCTAAGAAAAGACACTAGGAAGGTTTTTGTCAAAGCCTTTTTGAGTCTGAATCATGCCAATGTAAAAGTAGCCCACAGACTCTCAACCTATGGAAAGCACACTGGGGAAGTATCACTATATGCTTGTCCTCTTCTTGAATTTTTCCCTAGACAGTCACTTCAGCAGTTGATGAAGAGTGAAGGTATGGCTAGAGAGACCTTGAACATTTCACTTTTTTTTTCTTTTTTCATTCAGAGCATCATCTATTTGAAAGATTTGTGGTTAGAAGTAACTATCATTATTTTCTCATTTAAATTCTTCTTGTACTCTGAATTTCTACACACCCTGCACACAGGAGCTTAGTATTATGCTCAGATTTGACGCAGATATGAAGACACATCTATTATTTCATCAGAATTACAGTGAGAAAGCAGACTAAGGTATTGATTGCTCCATGGAAAAACTCCACAGTGAATGTGTAAGGGAAAGTGTCCCCAAGGAGAAAAAATATAAGGAAATTATTTTCCTTAATAAAGTTCTTAATTTAGTTTTAGAATAAATGAATAGCTTTGTCTCAGCAAGGAACATGCGGCACATGGATCTTCTGTGTAGTGACATCATGTACTGTTGCTAGACTGCCAAGCTGTCTGCTCAGTTTTGTTTTAGAGAAAGTTATATACAGGTAGCAACAGTGCTATACACATAGCTGATCCACAGTGCACTGGTTTTGTGAGGCTTTATTCTAGTCACTGTATCCTGTGTGAGCGGCAGGAGTTGTGGGGAGATCAAACAAACCCATGACTTTGGGTTAGGATCCCCACTGACATGTAGGTACCACTAACTCAGGCAGTCAAATACGTGACAGCAACAGCATATTAGGCGGGAGCGACCAAGAGTGAAATACAGCTGCTTCTTCCTTATTCTTTTTCTCAAACAGCAGAAGCCATATTTCAGGAATATATTCAGATTTATACAAAAATATGCTTGTCAGAAAGTTTTTCATTATCATTCCTGAAGGATCTAGCATGGGACAATTTTTCCTATTGATTGCGCCATTTATTTATATTTCTTTTAAGGGATATATTTGACTGATTTTTATGTTTTGTTAGATAAAATGGAAAATGTACCTGAACTGTACCAGAGAAATGTAAGAGCCAAGAATCTTTGAAGCAAAATATTCTCAGACTTTAAAATTTTGTTTGGGTTGAACTCTGTGTTTGAGATTATCTTAGGTAAGTCTTAGAAATAGAAAGATTTTAAGTAAAACCACCATGGAACTACATTAAGTATCAATTTGCTGCTACTGTCAGGTGGTTATTTCTGCAAGGGAACACACTAAACTGCTCAGTCAACAACAGCAGCATTAAGCAGATCAGAAAGTAAAAGTATAGATGAAACTTAAGAATTAATTTTATATTGAAAAGGCAATATTATCTATTCCAAATCTGGAGAGTAACTAGGTACTAATACTGCTAATTTTGTGAAAGTGCCTGAAGATGTTTAATACCAAAATGATGAAGATATTAATTTCCCATTTCGTGCAGAATATGTCACTTCCAGCAGCACAGCATGAGGTGATTGATGATTACTTGCTAAATAGACATAAACCTACATGCTGAATCTCCCGTGTTGCTTCCCATAGGTTCCACAAGTACTCTGAGAGACAACCACCTAAACTTCCCTGTGGAAGAGAAAGATGCTTCTTGGGCTGACTGAAAAATTAGATACTTAAGGAAGAAGGTAAAAGGTGTCACAAACAATGCGCTTCTCTGTTAACTTCCTTTCTGGCTATCAAGGGAACAAGAAAGGCTAAAATAGCTTTAACTGTGGTCACAGGTCACTGCAGCAGTGACCGTAGCAGTAGGAATAGAAGCTTTAGAAAGACTCTCCTGATATTTTAAAATAAAATTCTCTGTAGTGACATATTGCTATAGAATAAAGGCTTTAGTAAAGGTGTAAGACTATACTGAAAACTGTTGAAGGAAGCAGGAACCCAAACACACTAAAGCAGGAAAAGGCCTGGAAATAGAAAAAGGCCTCTCTTCTCTCTCAAATACTTTGTTCTACAGAGTGATTCATATTTGGGTCTAATTTTAAAAAGAAACATAAAAATGATTAATGTAAGTCCCTTTCTTTGAACAGTTCAGCTCGTCATGAAGTGCAACCTTGTGGCCTCCCAGTGCTTGAGCAGCTCCTGAGGTTTTTCTAGTTCCTGATGAGCTGTACCAGCAAAATGCAATCACGGATCCCTTTCTTCATTTTCTTCCTCTATTATTTTGCTACTGTCCCTGACAACAGGATAGAAGCAGACACACTGAATTTGAAGGAACATCCTGCTGGAGATGTCTATGTAAGAAGTACGTCATACACTTTTAAATTATTTTTGCACATTGAACATGCACAGAGAGCTCAGCTGGGGAAGAAACGTCTAAAAACAGGATTTGATTTTTTCTTATCTTTTTTTGACAGACATTGAAGGTAAAAGTATTAAAAAAAGGTATTAAAAAAGTGGTTCATGACAGGTAATTGTCAGGAAATCAGGAATTTCAAAACTCCTAAGTCTTGAAGCTCTAGGGAGTTTTACTTTCCTGAATTAGAAACTTCTGTGGATATTATCTCAAGAAAGGGCATTCAAGGTCTATAGACTTTCTTTGTCATAGAATATGAAGCCCTTGGATTACTGGCAGGAAATAGGGACCCCAAAGATTTAGGGTTTTATTGACAGAATTCCCTGGGGGAATTCCAAGTATTTCCAAATCCCTTGCTCCAACTAGATTCAGAGACCTTTGCTTCTCACACACATACACGTCTGAAGAATCACAATATATTGCTGTTTGTCTTTATTGAGCATTGAGAGAGTGGGATGGAGAGAGAGCTGATCAGTTTCACTGAGTTATGGGGCAAGGAGAACTGTCTCTTCCCAGTCATTACCTGTCTATCTACTAACAGCATCTAAAAGATGTGTTCTGTATTTTTCAAAAACGGCAATGTGTTAGGTGTCTTTGGGAGGGTCACTTTTTAAGTACCTCAGTATCTGTTAATCTAGCTCAATTGCTTTCAATTCTCCTTTCAGGCTGCTTTGTAGACCAATAAAAACATAAACTAGCGAAGGCAATTACGACTATCTCGGAGCCACTTACCTCTGCACATGACTCCTCTAATTTGTTATTACTTTGTTTGCAGAAAGAATTTAGGAAGCCTCATCCAAGATCCCTCTGTCTTTGATTATGGCAAAATTATGTTCTTGTTTTCCTTAAACGCTCTGTGGCTAAATAAGCAGATACCGTTTTATTGATATTTAAAGAAGTTTTGCTTCTCTAACAGATTCTTTCTGTCAAATTTTCTTCCTTCCTTTTCTATAGATTTTTCTATAATATCATCATGGTGACAGAAAAATAATGATAGATTACACTGACATGTAATCAGTACGGTGTTTCTTCAGTAATATGTTATATCAAATCATCAACATCGTAGCATTACAGCCGTATCACTTTGACAATGATTTAAACTAACATATCATCAGTGCTACTGTACATCACTTTAGAGATATGGTATGTTAATACATCTTCAGATTCATGTTGCTGTAGCAAGAAGTATTAGCATAATGCAGGGGTGATGGAGATACAATAGGTAAGCTTTCTACTGCTGTAATATCAAGTATTAGCATAATGCAGGGGTGATGTAAGTTCATCAAGTCCATTTTTCCTCCTAATCATTTTTCCAATTAATTTTTTTTATGGAAACTCCATATGCATTCATTTTACATGTGAAGGTCAGATTGTGCTACTGTGGTGCTTACAGCCAATTTAATTAAGACAATCAAGCTTGATATTTGCATTGCTTAACTGAATGAAAATTTTGCTGTTGACTAATAAGAGGGAAGATAAAATTGAAGTTGAGAAACACTGTCTTGCTCCTTATAAGAAACTTTGATGCTGAGAGAAAGTCTAACCTAATACACTGGCTGGAAATTCAGGCAAGTGCCTTCTGCTCCTAGTGATTTTCCTGTATTACTGCTCTTTGTGATTTGGTGCAACAGTAAAATGAGTGTTCTTGTGTGAGCCACTTCTCACTGAGAACTCTCTCCTTCACACTGTGTCTGCTTTCTTTTTGTTGATTAAAATCTTTTTATTGTGAATTGCTTATCACTAGTTTTAATAAAATTCCTAGCACACCAGACTTGCAGTCTAGGTTCTATAGACTTCTAAATAATATTTGATCAGTCTTTAATAAAGAGCCAGAATGAAAACAAAAAAAAACAAAAAAAAATCCCTAAAATAAACACAGAACAAAATCAAAACCTTATTTCTGTGAAGTTTTGCCCTTTACAGAAGAAAATTAACTTTATTATAAAGAATTCCTCTAAACTCATCTCAGTAATTTTGCCTATTACAGCAGCATAATTCATACAGTAGTGAGATGGATAATTTTTAAGCTGAAGAAAGGAAATTATACATACACACAAAAATACCTTTTGGATTCTTATAGAGAAAAGCATCTTTCCTGCATGCTCCTGAGAGAGGGCTACAGAAATGACACTGCTTCTTAAATAAGTAGTAGGAGAGAGGAACTGAGTTAGCAGAGTTCTATGGTACTGCCACCAGTCAAGGAGAAGGTAAGGCCAGGGGTTGAATCAGTGGGACTGAAAGAAATAAGCCTAAAATGGAGGGAGGAAAAAAAGCATCTATTGACCTAGAAAAAGGAGCATTGTGCTAGAAAGGAGAAGACTGGAAGTTGCAGCAGCAATGGGACCAGGAGTGTGAATCAGCAGCACGATCAAAGAAGGGGAATCATACCAGGTTTTGGCCAGCAACCAAAAAACCAAATGTTTTACCTCTTCCAGACCCCTGAAAAAGCTTGATCCCCTTGATCTCCTGATTGCTCTGAGGTGGAAGCCTGAGGCACTTGGCAAGGCAGAAAGTTTCTGGGTTTATTTCTAGCCTGAATACGTTGTTGTTGGCTCTATGTTCCTTTCCTTGTGACGGGAAAATCATGAGTTGTGTCCTCTTCTCACAGTTGGCGGCTGATATCAATTGGGCTCTGAGACTGTTACTTTGCTTGAAATGTGGGGCAACAATACAAAGTGACAATGTTGTGATTTTGAGTAAAGGTGCTAACAAAAACCATCCTTCAGCTTTTCTTAGTGTAAGATAAGGATGGCTGGATTATTTCTGAGGCATAATTATTTCAAGTCATTTAAGCTTGCATCCAAACCTCAGTATTGTTTACACCATAGTTCACTACATCCAACATTTGCAGAAACTAATTTAACTTCTTTGTAACCCCTCTATGCATAAGATTTAATGCTTGACATTCATAAAAAGTCTCAAGTAACTTAAATCTATTTGTATTGCACAAGGCAACTCAGTGAGAGATACCTGGGAGAGTTCTGGTACTTTTACAAGGCAACGGACAGCGTTGACCAGAGCCATATCTTTGTTCCTAACTAGCAAATTTCCATACTGTATTAAAAATTCTATCACACAACCCCCCTCAGAGTTCTGCTCTTCTAATTTTTAACTTGCACTTCGTCAATGTGTCATTAGAATCCTGTTGCCAAATGTTTTTAATATTTAGTTAAATTAGAAGTATGAGGTGCATCAATCCATACTTAGATATCGATAGTTGTAATTCACAAACATCTAGAGATGGAATTGTGTGGCTTAGGCACCTTTGAAAAAGTTATGGAAATCAAAATAGAAAATTTTAATTAGATGTATTTGAATTATTAGTACACAGGATTGATACAGTTTTCCATGGTTCATACGGAATTTGCAGAACAGGGAACTTTCTGCATACCCCTGTTCCACCAGCAGGATGAAGGTCGTTTGTACATTTTGTCTCTGCTGCTTTGAGATTTAGGATGTGAGAACAGATTCTGTAGAAAGGAATTACAGGGCAAAGGCAGGTAGGGCAGAGGTGCCTGATAAACCTGATTTATAACAGGCCTCAGTGACTCAGCACATCACCTTGTTATGTGATAAATATTACACACGTAGCCCAGTATATTCACCCTCTTACAGCTGTGAAGAAAACAAATTTTAGAGCAACATTTCAACAGTCTGGTAGCAGGTCAGCACTGGAAATCATCTCCCAAGAATCCATTAGCATTCCAAGTCGCTGCACAGCAAGGCAATTCTCAGCCTCCACATGAAACACATCGCAAGTGATTTAATATTAACACTAAGAGGTTTTGCTGTGACTAAACAGCTCCATGAGTACTGTGTCACCTACCTCACTGCCCCCACATGATTTAAACAAGGCTCCTCTCTCTGGTCTGTAAGTAAGCCAACCTGCTTGTAATTTGACCTGCTAAACGGTTATGCTCAGCCTTCTGGTCTTGCTGCAGACAAGCAAGCTGCAGGATTTTGCATTTTACCTCCCGCTCGCCTAGTCTTCTCTCTGGGCTCTGACCAGACTTGAATCAAATGCCTGGCTCCTGTGACTGTAACAGTGAGACGGCAGTGGTGTTTACAGCCAAAAAGCAGAATTGCCAGTGTGAGCTCATGGGAGACTATATGTGCGTGCAAAGGGTAGTGATACTACCACAGTTGGGGGGTGTTCATCACTAGTTTTTTCTCTTTTGCTGTAACACTACAAGAATCTCAAAAATAATGAAATTATCTTTTATTTCTTGCATATACAGGGCCTTACAAATATCTTTCAGGAATATGGTGAGATATGAACTATCAGCTTTCTCTTCTTTCCATCACAGATTGTGATGAAAGCTAGAATAACAATTAAATCCTATCCAAGTCAAATAACAGGTCTAAGCAGCCTCCATCTAAACAGGGTCTGTATTAGTGGGTATTCATTCTCCTCATTCAAGTTGTTCAAAGCTGGCACTCAGAGTTTCTCAGGGCGCAAAGGCACAGGAAGACTTCTGTTGCAATCTGACAGGCACCATATTCTCTAACAGAAAGAGAGTGCGTGGTGTTAGGATAAAAACTAGTGTTACACAGATGCCTATTATATTAGACATCAAACCCTGGTGATTAGAAGCTGCCAAGAGAAAGGCTATATCTCAGTTTTCTTTAGCAAAAATAAAAGTTTTAATTACTGTTATTATAAAATTACTTCTTAGGCATCCTTAAAGCCACCCAGTCAGAGTCATTTCAGAATAAATACTCTCAGAATAAAGACATATAAAGATGGATAGAGAATATCTTTATCTATTTGGCTTTTATGCTACCATATACACGTGGCCTACTTTGTTTTAAAAAAAATAACGGTGGAATGGTGTCTGTGACAATTCATTTGTTACGCTGTTTCAAATTGTGCTTGTGTGTTAGATAATGTTGCACCCTGTGACTGTACAGTGAATTCAGATTTGGATCTTGAAAGGTTTCTTCCCCGAGATGATGTATTTTCATGTGCTCAGGCTCCTTGATGGATTCCCACATTTTAGGAGCTGATTGAACCAATCAGAATTCTTGCTGCAAAAGCTGAATTTTGTGCTGTGGATAAATTAAGTGTGAATGCTTTAAAATGATATATTATTCAGTTATGGCTTAAAGATGTCTCATGAAGGGAAATTCACCACCGGTGATATGCTGTTCCTGTGATTAAGTTTCTTACTAATAAAAAGTTAAATTATTGTTCCAGCATCAGCTTTCACATATTAACCACAGAAATTATTTTGTCTCTTAGATTAAACTCATATATTTTTCTGCATATGAAATTAGAGAACATTTGGTTCATTTAACACTCTCACCAAAACACTAATTCACTTGAGCTCCTTAAATGGTTTACTAGGATAAATATTCTTCCTCCGACAACTTCCTGATGTCAGAGAGAAAATGTCTGTATAAATTAATATTAGTTGCCTAGAAAATATGTAAACATGTATCACCAGAGATGGGTAGACAACGAGTAGTGGAAAGTCAGATAGATAGTCCTATTTCTTTCCATTCTACATTGTGATTAGTAATGTTAAGTAGCTTGCAAAGGATGCATGTCCTTTCTTCTCCTTCTGTGACCTTACTCTATCTTGTCTGAAAGACATTGATCAATGCATCCAAAATTCATCTTGTCAGCTTATAACAAGATCAGAGAATGCTTTGACATGCAAGAACTTCAGAATGCCACTTCACTTCTGTTAGTATTTCCAGATAAATTTTAGGTGGAACAGGAAGAAGCAGTAATTGAAGAGACTGTTGAGATTTCAGGAAGATGACTCCTGACAAAGTGTTGAAATACAGTGTGCTCTCATTTAAAGTGAAAAGTGTACATTTGATTCCTCCTTTACCTTCCAAAAATCCTGTAGGGCTCTGGAGAAACAGGTAGCTTCTGCACTCTTCATTTATTAAGGATGTTTCTCGATGTCTGTGCTGATTAATAAAGCTCATGTTGAGAAGAAGGGATGCTGTGACACAAAGTAGTTACAGGGGACTTTTTAAAGAACCTTTCTCATATGTCTAATTTGTTAGTTATCATTGTCTTCTCTTCTGCCACTTTCAGTCAACCTGCTGTAGCTAACTCACTCAATGAAAGAGTGCATCTTAATTTGTCAAAAGCAATTAAGATAATTCACCATACTGGAAAATGCATGCAGCCTGTGTACAACTGAAGTACATCCTGAGATGAGGAGATTCTATTATTCATTCAATTATGATTTTGAATTATCTGTATTCGCTGTTTGCAGTATATTCAAAGAAATATACAGAACCTTTACAAAGTTAATGTTCAGGCTGCTTGAACTTCTGACAAAATTTTCTTATGTTCTCCATCTGATGGCATCAGACAAATGAACAATAAAATGACAATGCTCAGTGGTGGAGCTTTATGAAGGATGATGTTTTTGTCTTATATTTGACTTCCTTTGGCTCTAATGTAATATTAGGTTTTGTCTGGTTTTGTATTTTTGCTCTGCTTACCTACCACAATAACTACCACAAGTCCATTGATACTACCTCTAGCCCCCAGCCCACACTCATTAAACCTCACAGGAATTCTGCTGCAGATAGCAGAAGATGAGGAGTGGGTTAGTAAACAAAAAACTACGATCCAACAGATTATTGAATAAAAGCTTACATTCCAATACTTGATACATACCTAAGAATATGCTTAAACTACTCTGTAATTTCATCAGGAAAATCCTGTAAAAGTAGAAAACTTTGGACTGTCATCAACTCCAGTAAGCCCAGTACTATAGAAATAGAGGTTCTTACCTGACCAGGAAGAGGACACTGATCTCTCTGGATGATTCCTGGTCTCTCTCAGGTCACTCATTCTCATTTGTTTATTAATAAACAGATTTTATATTTTCCAGTTCTTAGGCTGAATTTTGGGTTACCTTGCTCTGTAATCAGAGATTTTTAATAGGTAATGACTAGATCAAATACGTACATTACTTCAGAAGCTGGTGAACAGCTATGCCTACAACGACTGAAGAGACCGAATCATTGTTTATGTTACTGCTAAAGTTAAAGGAATTAGAAAAAACAGATAACTGTCATGTACTCTGTAAACTTATCCCTAGATCCACCATCCCCCTGTAATCTGTGAAGATGAAACTTCATTAGAAATCAACAGCAGGTCTCGATGTGTTGATATATTTCCATGTTCAGTCCTCCTTCTCCTCTTTAAAATTATAGCATGTCCTTTGGACTACTAATTATCTATGTACAGGTTTTACTCTGTAGCAAGCAACCAAATGCTCTTTGACACAGGATTACTCTGCTGAATGGCTTTTGCTTTCCAATTTTTCTTTCCAGTTTCTTTTTCCCTAATGGTTATATTAAACCACGTTTAGTTTGTCTAGCCAAGAAACACAAGTCTAGATATTTTTTTTTGGCTCTTTCATAGGCAAAATGGAAATGATTTCCTGACACTATTGTATTATTAATTTATATTTATTTAGTCTAAGCAAGAATTCCAGCACATGACTAAGAAAATGGAGAATTCCACACTGGCTTTAAAATCTGATTATTTAATCCTAAGAGAAAGTTTCAGATGTATGAAGGAGAAGAATTTCATAGGAAAATTATCTGGGATAATTTTTCTATGTCATCTTTTCTTATTCTGACCTTCACAAAGTTTCATGTTGTTAAGGTTTTGATACCAAGCTAATATTGGTTTAAGCATCGAAGAAGAACAATTATTTAAAATTAATAATAGTTCTGTCTTTTGTAGGAGACTGAGGGAATGGGAGTACTTAGATTTACAAAAATATCAAAATTTCTTTCTAAATGTCCATATAGTTGATTTTTTTAATGCTGAGACCAAAAATATTTCAAACATATTTGTGTTCTTGATATGTTTTATCTCAGAATGAAAATGTATGGCACTAGTATTTTCCACTTAATTGATCAGAGTACAGTCTAATTTATGTCTTTGACCATTTAGAAAAAAAATTGATTTTGGGTTCATGACTGGATAAACAATTATGTTACGTGAAGGATATGGAGATTAGACAGCAGAAATATTTCTATGGAACAGAGTCCTAGAATAATTAGATACAAGATTTGTATGCAAACTTGCCTATCATGATAAAAAGAATATGAATACTTCACAGAATCACAGAACGCTAGAGGTTGGAAGGGACCTCAAAAGATCAACCAGTCCGACCCCTCTGCCAGAGCAGGATCACCTACAGTAGGTCACACAGGAACGCATCCAGGCTGGTTTTGAATGTCTTCAGAGAAGGAGACTCCACAACCTCCCTGGGCAGCCTGTTCCAGTGCTCTGTCACCCTCACAGTCAAAAAGTTTTTCTTAATGTTTTTGTCAAACCTCTTATGCTCCAGCTTGCATCCGTTGCCCCTTGTCCTGTCATTAGACACCCCTGAGAAGAGCCTGGCTCCGTCCTCCTGACACTCACCCTTTACATATTTATAAACATTAATGAGGTCACCCCTCAGTCTTCTCCAAGCTGAAGAGACCCAGCTCCTTCAGCCTTTCCTCATAAGAGAGATATATTTTTATAAATATAGAAGGGAAAAGGAACAGTCCGGTCACTTTCAACAGCCAAAAACTATGCAGTTTACATGTACTTTCAAAAAATCAACAGAACATCTATATTACAGACAGCAGACTGCAAACCATTTTCTGTTAACCCATAATGAGCTTTAAATTAATAATCCCCCAAAGCCTCAGTTATAATGTGCCACAGGAAAAGGAAAGAATGATCAGCCACATTCTGCATTCTACACTTACAAGGCTTTTCTTAAATAATTTAAATATTTACATATTATTTTTTCCTTTGATTTTGATCAGTACTGTACCAAAAATCTCTTTTAAACTTATGCTGAGATGATGTAAGCTGCATCATAGATGGGTAAGAAGGGACTATACTTTGATGTAGTGCCTATTTTTTAGCAAGTGTTATTATGCTTCATATCCTAGAAGAATATACAGAACTGCAGGTCAACCTGACATCTGTGTTTACATTTTCATTGGCTATGTTCTAGCTTTACAACTGTTTGGGCATCTGCTTAAGATTGTATGTTGTGTTCTTGTTCTAATCATAGTCATAGAATGTAATTATAACCATATTTATCACCTTATCCCTAATTTTGTTGTGGATGTGTTTGTATAGAAAAAGAAGTTTTAATCAGTTTTCTTTTGTATTTTTGGCATATTATCATCACTAGGAATTTAAGTCTACATATAACTATTCATTGAAAACCAGTGGCTTCATTTCACTTACACAAATCTATTTTTGACAAAAATAAATTATCTTGCATCTAATTAAGAGAATTCTTAGTGACAGTGAGTATCAGTCCTTCTACTGATTCAATGTCTTCTTTATAACAACTTATCCAATTGTCAAAAAATCAAGGTTGAATGCATTTTTTTTAGCTTAGTTACAGCAGTGTAGCAGGAATAAATCCTGACATCCCAGGAGTATACTTCTAATGAAGCTGTAGATTTTGATTAACTAAAGAAATGACTTCCTGAAAACACATGGAATTAGCTATGTGAAGAGGTATATATGATATTACACGATATTACATTGCCATCTCTCAAAATTACACATTTTACTTTCATGTTTTTGTAGCATTAGTTGCCTAAATACTGTTAGGCATGGCATGCTGCCTGTGTTGATTGCATTGGTATACGATTACTCTCAAGTGGTTGCGAAGAGCAAACTGCAAGCAGTTAGCCTTTGTCCTAAAAGATACTACCTAGCAGTATTCTTTATGTCTCTATCTAGCCTATTGCCTTATTTAGAAGGTAGGCTGCTGAAGAACATCAGTCAGGAGATGACTGTAGATTATTTAGCACATTGTGGACACCCAGCTGTCTGTCTCCACACAATCGGAACTAGGAGTATGATTTGAATAAGAAATAATCATAGAATCATAGATCACTGGGCTGGAAGGATCATCTAGTCTGCCCCTTTAAGGTAAAGAAATACAGTTTAAATGAGCATTTTAATCACATCAATGAAAATCATTTACCTTTTTTTAAAAAGGCCATGCATATCTCTAAAACATATACAGTTGAAATATTGCATGTGGAAGACTTCTTTCATGAAAATACGATAATTGTACTGTTTCACTATGGAAAAATGCAACACAAAAAACTCTGAACAAAACACAAAACCAAATAAGGGCTTAATTGATATAGAAACAAAAATCTTACAAATCTATTTATGCTGAAACCGTGTAAGTTCCACTGCACTAAGATTCTGCAAATTATTTTACAACTTTTTTTTTTAGTAACTGATAACAGCATGAGTGTTAAATGTGGTTATCATTTGTTGAACTTCACATTGCTGCACATCAGAGAGAAAGCTGCTATCTGATCTGTATCAAACAATTTCTAGAAGCAAGAAATTTTGTCTTGTTACTCTCTTATCATTGCATTTGTGATCAGCAGTCATTTCTGATGATATAAATGAAGACTTTTACATCCAAGGAAAATGAAGTAGAATTTTTTTTATATTTAATCTCCAGCATTATAATTTTTATATTTAATCTCCAGTAGACTCTTTTGTGGACATCTACTGTGATTAACATTTTGGTGGCTAATAAAAATATTAGCTGTTTCAAAAAGATGGTTACTAGTTGAGAAGATTAACAGAAGATAATCTTTCGCTCACGTTAGTAAAGCCTGTGCTCTGACCTTATAAGTTATATATCTGACAGAGATAACAGTCTTTAGGGTCCAACATGAGTCTGTTTGGCCTGAATATTTCATTCCCTTGTAACTCGATTACACAAAAGACTCCATCAAAGAGAAGATAAATTCTTCCTCCAGTCACTGCACAGAGCGGTTTTACCATGCCACACATGGACTCATTAATTAATGACATATTTTAAAGTGTCCTTTAGTGCTCTGCCATGACAGTTATCCTGTTGAGTTATGGTTCTCAGGTACCAGGGGAGGGCAACTGGAGGCCTCTGCCAGGAAGAGAGTCTACAGTCCTGAAAACAAGTGAAGCTTCCCTGCACAGGCACCTTGTCTGGAAAAGTTAAGCTGTTAATAATTTATCAACTGTGAAGTGGAATGAAAGGATATTTATTATCCTTAATATGATTTTGTCATTTTTTTTTCCTAAATATTTGCACAGTGCTCTGCAGCTACAAAGGAACTGTTAGGAGATTGGCTTTCTGTCGCTACTGCTTTCTCTGTGCCCGCAATCAGTCATCAGAAAGTTGACTTGGGAGCTCACTTGTTCAGTCAGGCAAGCCTGTCTCTGCTGCCTCTGATGCTTCTACAGGATAGTGAAATCATAAACCCATCATTGGAGATAAGGACTTGGAAAATATAGTTTCATTACCTTTGAGATATTTCAGTTCCAAGTGGTCCCATTAATTTCCTTGGACAAAAAGACACAGCAAAAGTTAAAGCAATTTTATTTGATTGGCTGGTCTCTTTGAGTAGTGGGCTCTGAAACAGATATAGATCAGATAGTCCAGGAAAACTAGTAAAGCTCTGTCACACTCTTGCACTACTCAGACCCATCAAAGTTACTGATGATTTATAAGCACTAATGAACCAAGCCTTTAATAAAGGTGCTGTTGTAGTACTTCAGGTCTGATCCATGATGGACTTTCCTTCCTCAGAAAAGGATTTAGGAAGTGCACCTAAAATGTGTTTCTCCTGCCTGTAAATCTTAAAGCTCTGAGAAAAGAGAGCATGGTAATTTACAGCTCTGTTCTGTAGTGTTGTCCATAGTAGATGGGATTTGCAGCAAATCTTAGAACTAGGCGTGAACTTAGATTGAGAAAGCCAAATATAATTGTTGCTGCTGTCTGGAGCATCACCAAGCACAAAGCTAAGGACTGGACTCTAGAATTTGAGCTGTTACTTATCAATGTATTGTTCACTGTGCTGATTCTACCTATGGTGATAAATAATTTATAACAACACAAATTCATGCTGTACTATCTGCAAGGATGTTGGTAGAGGCACTTTTTGAAGTATGCAGTAAATTATATCCCTCCCCATTTCCCACTTCACAATAGGTGGAAAGGGAAGAAATTATCTTACTTCTGTAATATACTATTAATCTTACAACAACATTTCTTCTGATTTATGTTCATTACCCGGTTCCACACTTTTTTTAAAAAGATATTTTCATTGTACATGGTAGTTTTGCTATTGGTGAATAGACAATCTTCAAACTCCCAGAAGGGATAAATTGATTATTTCAGGGTGTACTGAATATAGAATTTCTGTAGAGTCTGCCAGAAGAGTGTCAGAGTACTGAGAAGCACTGGTTGCACTATGGTTGGTATTAGTGATACTCGGTTATATCCATTATGATGAAAATCACAAAATGGATACGACAATTATTCCACCATCTCTGCTGAGATGAAATTTGAAGTTCCTTGCTTTAGAAGAAATCAGCTTTCCCCTCCACTTTCTTATGGGTGCCCCAATAGCTGACTCACTCGGTCACCTCAGTGAGCAGGCTGAGGGTGCAAAAGAAGTGGGGAAGGAACACAGCCAGGACATCTGACCTGAGTTGCCTTACCATACAATGACACACTGAGCAATGAAAGCTGTGAGAGAGAAGAAAGGAGTGTTCTGATTTGAGAGCACCACGATAAAAGTCTTCTGGGGCTGCCTGGCACAGGTGGCAATCACAATAGCTGAGAAGGGGCAGCTGTGCCTATGGGGAGGTGAGGATGGGTTAGGTGACCCAGATGGACCAACCACAGTATTCCTTCCCATGGTGCCCAGTATATAAGGACTCCTAAGAAAAGCCCTGGGGTCTTTCATGATTTATTAGTGCCTAATGTGGAAGAGACTCTGTGATGTCTTCCTAAGTAACCATTATGAATGACAGAGCCCTGCATTCCTAGAAGAGCTGCGATATTTGTCTGCCAATGGTAAGTGGTGAATTAATTCCTTATTTTGCTCGTGTATGCAGGTTTTGTTTTACTTGCTAAAGTGTCTTTATGACTGAAGAGGGACTGAGCCAGCAGCTGGGCACGGGCTTAGCTGCTGGTCAAGGTCAGCTCACCACATGAGGGTTTTGTTTGTTTGTAACTCATTTGCAGAAGGTACTCAGCAAAGTTTAAATTAGTTGTTTTTGTTTCACCTTTCAGCTTCAAGTGATGAAAATATTTCTTTTGACTCAGAATCTCAACAAATCTTTCTGATGCTACCCCTAAGCTAGGAGCTGCACAGAACGCGTGGAGATATTCACCTAATCTGAGGTATTGATTTACAGGTGACAACACAGTGAATTACGAAAACAACAGGTCAAACACCATCAGTGGATCAGCTGTAGTTTGTGCAAGATTCCTGTTGCTTCTTGCAAAGCTGTTTCATGCAGCAAGGCTTTATGAGAGATCTGCAGGTAAAACATTGGACTTTTTTGTCAATAAAATTTATTTTAATAAAAAACTTTCCATCTACTTTAGACTTTGGTTGGACTTTTTAATCCCCTAGCTTAGACTGATTTTATTATCGACTAGCTGTTTTTCTTTTTAATCACAAGTATTGTGAGACAAGAAATCTAAAACGTGTGGAGTTTGGAGCTACCATATGTGCTGTGTTTATAATATTAAAATATACCATCTGCATAAAATGTGATTTTGGTTGGATTTGCATTTTTGTGTCCTTTTTAGTACTGCCTCAAAAATATGTTAATTTGAAAATAATTATTTTTTCATCAATATTAAAAAGATTAAAACTTTGACTTTTACTTTTTGAAGGACATTTTACTGCTGTCTTGTCTTTTCCCAAATCGTTTTGTCAGTGAACAATTTATTGATCTTATTGGGTAGTCAGGGAGGCAATGTCAAAATATCTCAGATGGGTAAGGAAAAAATACAGACCCCTTAGGCAGGATCCAGGGAGCAAATGTTGAAAACTTGAATAATTCAAATAGACTTGTACTTTCTTTTAAAACTCCAAGCAGTTTTTGCATTTTGACATCTTCATACATTGGGCACTGAAGAGCAAAAGAAAACCTGTTTGTTGCACTGTTTCGCATTGGTTTTTTCCGGTGTTTTCTGCACCGAACTACAAACTTTTATTGATGTTGACTAGGACAACACTTTGTCCAAAATCCTAATTCAAGACATGTTTCAGAAGTGAGGTTTACAGAAGTTCTTGCCTATCAAGCCTCATGTCAATCTGGTCTTCATTAAAAAAAAAAAAAAAAAAGGAACTGAAGCAGAGGGCACGGTTCTTGAGTAATTAATAAAGTGATACAAGGTGACCTCTCTATATTAATTCTGCATGTTCCTGAAAAATGCTTGGAACAACTTATCCCAATATATTGTGCAGAATGTAGTAATTAGTTTCATATATTTTGTAATGGAATATATGTTATAATAAAAGTCTATTTTCAATGCTATAAAAACTTTTTAATATTTGTGTTGTGACAAATGGTAAAAGCCAAACAAGCATAACAGCAACAAATTATTGAACCACTAAAAGACACTTGTCTATTTGAAAATTTTAAGCTCTGTGTTTGTTTTGGAAGACTGAGTTTATTGTGCCTGAAACAGGAAGCTTTAGGTTTTTCAAACATATAAGTGCATGTTTCTCCATCCAGCTCTTTTTCTTCCCCTCTTTTGACATTAAAAAAAAAAATCTGTAATATTTTTGTATACAAATCTTACCTGTACATGTACCTACAAAAAAGCGTAATCACTACAGAAATCAAACTCCTCCTATAAAACCACCAAAACCCAGCACCAAAGTTTCTGTCTCTGAACTGCAATAAAAACCAGAACATTTCTCCTGAATATACATAAATCATCCTGGAGGAAAAAAAAATAAAATAGAAATGTATAGAAAGAATTTGACAAATATATTTCTGTCACATCCAAGTGGGTAAGCAGACTGAATACACTTAACCTTCCTTTCTGAAGTTATAGTTTTTATAAAGGACTTAATATCATATAGTTTAGATATGATGATCAAAAATATAGACATTAAATAAGCTAAGACTTGAGTTCTACAGTGTTTTCATACACAGATATTGTTCTACAAGCAGCTTTTTCTTCGAGACTTATCTCAGAGCAAAGATTTAAAGGAAAAGGAATCTAAATACTTATGAAGTACTGAAATCAGTTGTTTCTTGTTCCTTTTGTCTTAATTTCATTTGGTTTGTTTTCAGAAATATTGTATTTCCAGATATCTGCCTTCTGCTTCTTAATGTTTCTTTGTTAGAAAAGTTTTAATGAAGATTTATAGAAACATATTCAGGAGAATGAGAGATGAATACATTCAGTGTGAAGAAGGCTATTTGTTTTAAACATGATAAAATATCAACTTCTGTCAGTTACAATGGCTACTTAAGTTAATATGTATATTTCAGTAAGTGCTTGAGAGAGACTCTATAAACCAGGGTTTATACACGGGAGATGAAAGACTGAGGCTTCTTTTAAATTTGTGAGCTTTTAACTCCATGAGAGTGCTTGTGCTTTGTTCCTTACTGCATCACTGAACAAAGTTTAAAACCTACTGAGACAAAGTTTTAGCTGTCATTGTTTGATTTTTAGTTTGATAAGATCATATCTGATCAGCTAATATGCCTCTTTATAGCTCTGCCAATTTAAATGTACATGTTGATTGTGATACCTTTGGCAGGCTCAGCAGATAAGGATGGGAGCATTTCATAGAACTGTTTCTGTTCCACCATTCCCACCTCACAAAAAATGTCACTGCTATTCCTATTAAAAATAAGTCAGAGTTAATGTCAGTATAGCTGATTTGAGTGTCAAAGTCTAAAAAGCTGGAATGCATGTCTGAAAACATGAAGTTCACAAATGTTTCTACTGTATATGTGGCTTGTTTTTCACATGCAACCAGATGCTAAGATGGAAACCTATGAGAATTGGTGTAAAACATATTTTAATTTTTTTTTTATCTCCAACTATTCAAATATCTTTTAAAGGCTTAATTTTATAATAAGAAGAGAGATTTTGGGTGCCCAAAGGTTTTCCCAGTCTGAGGGGTTTTCTATGATTTCATAATTCTATTTTTAGCCTTAATGAATTGCATTAAACTTGTAACTGCAGTATTGTATTTAATGTTTTTTCTGTACAATGATGTAGTTCCACCTCTACTTTTATTACCAAAATAAATAGATTTCAAGGGTACTAAAAGAATGCTAGATCTAGGTATATGCAAGATCAAATGGGGTAGATAAATCTGTGCTATCTATCATGCTTATCTTGAGATTTTTACCCTGCATTCCAATTTGACAACTTCATCTTCATATTTGTGTATAGATATAAAATTATACATGTATATTATGCTCAGACATCCATAGATCCATTTTATTATTTTTTATATATATTACAAAGGAACAATGTCAAACTTTTTGCACACGATAAGTAAATTCACATAAAAATATTATTAAAAATATATAGTAGAAACCAGCAAAGGCAGTTCTTCCTCGAAATTTCATACTTGTTTTGAACAAGCAAAGCAATGTGTTAGAATGCAACATGACACCTTCCAACACTTCCAAATACTGGCATAATATTTGTAGTTCGTTTTGCTGTTTGTTTGGGTTTTTTTTTTAATATTTTGTGCATGTATCTGCACCCAGTGTGCAATCTTCAGGAAATTTTCTTAGCAGTAAAGAAATACTAGAAGATGTACTCAAAACACTTGACAGAGAACTTGAAAATCTAACATACAAATCTCATAAAAGAAAGTACAAAGGCACATTGTCCTAAAGCCAAAGACCATTTCTCTGAGAAAATAACTTAACAGAGACAGTTATAATCTGATCCCAACTCTCTTTCTTATAGAAGTGAGTGTTTTTTCTCCCATCCATGGTAAGAGGAAATGGCAGATCATGAAATCTTTAAATTGGGCCACAAAGTGCAGTACCTCTAATGATATTGAATCATGATGTATGTCATAAAGAATGCCATAAAATCTCATAATTCCATGAAGGCACATGAAGGAAAAGGACTTCAATGTTAGGAAAACAAGCAGGCTCACTCAAGTTTATAGCACATGTGCAATAAGTTAGTTGTCTGTGTCCTTTTTTTTTTTAATACCCTTCCTTCTATCCTACTAAGCCTGCAGCTACATGTTAAACACACCTATAATTCAAACTATTTTTTTTTTTATAACTTGTAAGCATATGCTGATAATTGATCAATATCTTATGCAGGTAAAGGAGATTAATATTAACCTTGTCTTTTGAGAAATGCTCTTTTAGATGTTTCTTTTTTCTGAAATGAGAAATACAGAGAAGGCAAAAATTACTGCAGTAGCATGGTGTTTGTGCATTTGGGCCTGGTGGTGCTTAAATTCCGTAGAAAATAACACCTGATTTAGTGGCACCTCCAAGAATTTTTAGGTGTAGAAGGAGTCTAAAAATGTGTCTCTCATGACACTGAGAGAATTACATGATTAAGGATGAAGGAATTCAAATACTTTTAGGTCCTGCATATCATTACTTCCTTCTGAGCTCAGCTGCCTTATTCTAGTTTCCACAGCCCATACTCAGTTTCTCCACCAAAGAAAATCTTCTATAAAGCACTACACTGATGAGAAAATACTCAGTGAAAGCTTCGTCTAAAAATGCAACACGTTCATTGCACTATGTCATGTTGTGATTTTTAGATGCTCTTTGCATTTTACCTATGCTCTTGCATTTCTCTGGAAACCAAGTCAAGGTGTAAGCACACTAGAGTTTTGCTTTGGAAGAGAACCCATGTTCAAAAATTAATTTCATCTATATTTTAGAATTTAGGCATATTCCCTAATGCTGACTCATTTATGGGGTTCATTCATGGAGTTCCTTGCTCCTTCCTCAGGTTCTTTGTCTATAAGTGGCTGACACTTTTATCTCTGTAATTAACTCAGTTATAAAATTAAAATAAATAAAATAAAGAGAAGTAGAAAAAGTGCATAGTCTTTTTGTTCCCTACGGATGCAAAAAAGCAGAAGGTATTTGCGATCTAGCCCATTTGCAACCAGAAACTCATGACACTTTCATGTTATTCTTGTAAATGTTTTTATTGTTTAAATAGAAGTAATTATTTTTGTTCACCTGCTGGAAGCTTCAAACTGAGCTAAATGTCTTTAGCATTTTGCTAATAGATTCAACATTTTAGACTAGTGCACATATGTTCAATTGTTTTTATAGGAGAGATGGCAGGTAGTAACAGTCAGTTGCTTAAATATGTAGATCCAGCTTCTAGAGAAAGTCTATCCAGCAGTATGTTGATTAAATGAGCAAGTATTTGATGAAAGTTGGTTTTTCAAATGCAGCATTTTTACTTCACGGTATCATGCTATGAGGCTGAAGTGGATTTTCCATTGTTTGGCTGACATTTTGTGGTCTCTAGAACTGTCAAAATGCAAGTTTTGTGATCACAGTGGACCTTTCTACTGAGTTTTGTAGAAATCACACTTTAATACAAGAGGACAGAATGCTTCAGTAGGTTTTCGAAAATATTCTATACAGCTGAATGTAGAGATAATTAGTGGATTAAAACCATTCTACCTTTAATAAGTTAGATTCTACAGAAGTACCTAAATGCTTTACATAGCTATAGAAAAGAGGTGAAAATGCTCCCCTGCTGAGCCTGGAGCAGTTCCCGAGCTCTATTTTGACTTTAGAGTAGGAAAAAAAGCTACACTTTGATCTTCTTACATCTGCTTTAAAACAAGTATTTTACATAATGTATGCAGAAAAATTACCCTTTCAGTAGGAATGTGACTCATAACCCCCCAAATACCTTATTTTTACCTCTTCAGAGTTAATTCTTTTTCAATATAAACTGATTCACTTTTTCAGTTCAAAACTTTCATGCATGAACTATTGTGTGGAGTAACTGCTAAAACCTACCTGTTAAGCTTGAACAACATCAGCAATATCTGTGCAGACTGTCGATTGGAAAAGAAGTGATGGATCTTGTTTGAAATTTTAGAGGAGACACCTAATATTAGGTAAATAATGGAAAGACTTGCAAACCTGATCAGAGGAAAGTATAAAGGCCCTTGGAGAGACAGGTGACTTTAAAGGTCAATCTTGGGCATTATCAGGTCAGTTCTCATTTTATTGAATCCACTGGTTTTAGGATTAAGGTGCCTAATTCTTCCCATATATTGTATAAAGGGCGACAACAGTGAAATGGTAGCTGGATATGATTACTTCTCTTCCTGTCTTCTCAAGAGGGAAAGACTGTGTTGACACCCGCTGGATCTCTAAACTTATTTAAGCAAAACTAAGATTTTATTGGTTGAGTAAGCTCTTTTTTTTCTTTTGTTCTTTCCTTTCGTTGATTTTATAAGAGTCCTCAAAGAGTTGTGGTCAACAGCTCAATATCCAACTAGAGCCCAGTAATGAGTAGTGTTCCTTAGGGGTCATTTTTGGAACTGGTGTTGTTTAATGTCTTTGGTGACATGGACAGTGGGATTGAGTGCAACCTCAGCAAGTTTGTTGACAACAGCAAGCTCTGTGGTGTGGTCGACGTGCTGGAGGGAACAGGTGCCACACAGATAGGCCTTGACAGGCTTGAGGTGGGCCCATGCAAACCACATCAAGTTGAACAAGCCCAAATGCAAGGTCCTGCACCAGGGTCAGGACAATCCCAACTATGAATACAGACTGGGCAACGAGTGGATTGAGAGAAGTCCTGCAGAGAAGCGCTTGAGGTATTGGTTGACAAGATGCTCAACATGACCTAGCAATGTACATCTGCAGTCTAGAAAGCCACACTTCAAGAGAAGTATGACCAGCAGGTTGAGGGAGGTAATTCTCCCCATCTACTCTGCTCTCCTGAGACCACACCTGCAGTACTGTGTTCAGCTCTGGGTTCCCCAATATAAAAAGGATATAGAGCAGCTTGCGCAGGTTCAGAGGAAGGCTATGAAGGCAAAGGGGACTCATAACCCTCTCTATGATGACCAGCTGAGAAAATTTGGGTTGATCAACCTGAAGATGTGAAGACTTCAGGGAGAACTTATAATGGAATTCCAGTATGTTAAGGGGGCAGGAATGGACTTTTTACCAAGAAATGCAATGATAGGATGAGAGGTAATAGTTTCAAATTGAATGAGGGTACATGTAGACTAGATATTAGAAAAAATTTCTTTTCTCTAAGGGTGGTGAGACACTGGAACAGGTTGCCCAGAGAAGTTGTGGATTCCCTGTCACTGGAAGTGTTCAAGGCCAGGCTGAATGTGGCTTTGAACAACCTGATCCAGTGGAAGGATCACTGTCCATGGCAGGGGGATTGGAAGTGGATAATCTTTAAGGTCTCTTCCAACACAAACCATTCTACGATTCCATGACCCTGTTGCCTAAGCTTTTCCCTTTTACCAGCAAGATCAACACCACCATCTGCATTCTCATACTCTTCACTCTCACCTCAAAGCCCTTGGGATCGTTCGTGATAACTAAAGGTCTCCACAATAGCATCATTTGTCGCCATATGGATGAACAACAAGAGATAAGAGCTTGCAGATTGCACAAGCCTCAGCCCCTTCTCTGCAACATTCCAGACCTGAGTCACCAGCAAGCAACAAATCAAAAACAATCAAGTGGTTGGTGACAGCCAACATGGCTTCACTAGGGGCAAGTTGTGCCTGACTAGTTTAGTGGCCTTCTACAACAAAGCTACATTGCTGGTTGACCCGGGAAAAGTAACCCATGTCATTTTCCTGGACTTGTGCAGCCATTTGACGCTGTCCCACATGACATCCTTGTCACTACGATGGAGAGACATGGACTTGATGGGTGGACCACTTGGTGGATAAGGAACTGGCTAGAAGGTTGTACTCAAAGCGTTGTGGTCAATGGTGCAATGTCTACATGGAGACCAGTGACAAGTGGTGTCCCTTAGGGGTCTGTTCTGGGTCCAGTGCTCTTCAACATCTTTGGCAGCAACATGGAAAATGGCATCGAGTGCACCCTCAGCAAGTCTGACTACGACACCAAGCTGTGTGGTGTGCGGACTCACTTGAGGGAA
>NW_009698315.1:0-70913 GCF_000703405.1 Apaloderma vittatum
ACCCCTAACATTCTGTGATTCTGTGATTTGTTTTACAGTCCTCACAGTAACCTCGGAGTTCAAACAATGCTCAAGCAAAAGCAGGCATGGGACTGCGGGCACAGGAAGGCTTGGGGTTTGTTTTTATTCAAATAGAGGCAGCAGCACTCCAGCTCAAAGTAGTCAAATCTGTTTTCCTGTTATGCTTTTCCTTCGTAATAACTGCTTTTCATTTTTTTAAAAAATACAGCAATAAAAACGGAAATTCCATAAAAGCTGTCTTCTTTTATATGAAAGTAAGGGGGAAGGGGGAACCACAAAACCATATGGAAGTCAATTAAATGCTTTATTTGTTCAGCAAAATAAGGGACTGTATATTTCCTGAATTAAATTTGTTTTCATTGTCCTTCTGTGGGTAACTGTTTTAGGGAGGTTATATACGATGTCAGTTCTCATTCATGAATTTTCAAAGTAAGAGGCTGTATTCTGCAGGTACATGGATTTGTAGATGAGGTTAACTCCTTAAAATCTTTGCTTCATCATGTTTCCAGTGATGTAACTGGAAGCAGGCAACGTCCTGTTACAATTTTAGCAATGCATCTCCTATATAATTCTTAATAGTTGTAATAATAGCTGTTTAATTTCTGCTAGTAACTGAGAAGAAATTTTTAAGTGGAAAAAACTTAATAACTTTTTAACATCCACAAATACAATATGCATAAGTAAACAGTTTTGGACAGCATTAGATATAGGGCCCTCATGAAGAAAATCTATCAAGAAAACATTACTTTCAGCCTGATCCATTAATGGAAATTGCAGGTGATATTGTTATGAAAAATGGCTCGAATCTCATTGCACTAATTCTTTCCTGTATTTTTTATCACTTGATGCTAGACATGCAGTATTGTATGAAATATTCAGTATTTTTAATTTTAAGGTAACTTAAGAGAGAAATGAGTCACCAAAATCACTCTATTGCTTTAGCATTGTCCTTTCTTAACCTTTACACTTTCAGCAGCTATTAGTCCTTTGGGGCTCAAACACAATTCTACATGCAGCCACTCAGCACATTGTCACTTGCTTCAAAAATAATATGAAAAGTAATTAATACCTACTGATGCTTAGATGTTCATTAGAAAGCTCTCTCACAATTTAATGTATACCTCAGAAAGTACAATATATACTGTAATTATATCTTACTGTTTACAATAATTACCTAGGAGAAAATTAAGAATGACAATTGTTTACCCCAAGGAAACCACAGAACGGGGAGAAGAAGACGCAGCCTGGAGGTTTCGGCATGCAGTTTTAATTCACCTATACAAGACTGAATTGGTATTTTGATGAAGACAGATGCAGATTTAGTGTAAGAGCAATAGAGAGATATAACAACATAGGACTATAATAGATGGAATGTTGGAGGAAGTAATAATATAAGGGATACTGTTTGGGGTTAGAAGGACTCACAGTCAACATCTGAAGAGCTTGAAGGACATTGGATTTTATTCTGCACAAGTAAAAGAAATGTATGCTTCATTATTCTCTTTGAACAAATACTCTGGCAATTTTCTAAAATTTAGAAATAACTTTATTCCTAATTTCAAAAATTAGATTCCTTATGCATTAAATTATCATTATAACCAAGTGAACTCAGAGATAAAACTTGTGCATTGCTCCAGTTTTCACATATAACATTGAAAGAAATGTAAAAGTATAAAATCATCAGCATATTCTGTTAAACATAACACCGCAAGCCAAGCAAATTAATTGCAAACATTCAAAACAGATTGAAAATATGAGATGAAATTATATGGAAAAAAAATAATTTGGAGACACTGAATTCACTATTGTTATTTACAAATTGCATAAGCTGAAATCTTCTTACTTCACATTGTCTGTCTTTGGATGCAATCATGTAAACACATATAATACGCTCTTTAAGAAAAGTTGCAAGAGTAGAATACAAAGCTGGGAACTTCAGACAAGGAACATTATTTACTGTATAAAATGGAAGAATCTGAAAACCGAAATGTTTTAAACTCTTCTGAAATGTGGGGAAGTGGGGATTTTTGAAATAAGTAAAAATCCAAACTGAACCATCTTAAAGGGCTTATGTTAAGGCATGTATCTAGGTGCACTGGTCACATAATATGAACTCAAGTCCTAGCAATTATTAACTATGAGTCTCACCAGTCTTTCAAAAAATGCCCCGTTGCATGGGAATATCTGATGAGCAAGGAGGAAGAGATATTGCTGGAGAAGGGAAAACATTTAGAACAATTTATGGCCATAGTCAACTGAGACTTCTTTTAGTTGAACTTCTGGGCTCTGTGCTGACATTAAGCTTTCAGTAATATCTATAGTTCCAGCCATAAGTTCCCTCTGTATCACCTCCAAGCAGTTAGCTAAATCCACCCCAGCAGAAAATGGCCTCCACAGATATTCCTACCTTAGCTGCTTCTCAGTTGGATCTTTGAAACACTGTTTTATTATGCATCAATACATCAGCAGTCATCAGACTGTAAGTGGGAAGGAATACTGCAGCACACTCAGTACTACAGGCTACCTATATACAGTCATGCTGGGTACCTCCTAGATCTGACCTTTTGCAGGAACTTTGAGAAAAGCCACTAGTTAAGATTTCAATTTCAGGATGTCTCTGATCTGAGTTTTGTGAAAAGAGTTTCTGTAAGAAGCCTTTGACTAGCAGTTAGGACACAACTAAAATCCTTTCAGGAAGAGAAAAACCTCATCTATACAGAAACCTAAGTCGTCTTGGTGGCCAAGGCACCGGTGTGCCACTGCAGTGGGCATACTACAGCTGGGAGTCCCAGCTCTAAAGAGTTTGCTTTGAAAGGAATCAAGTGCTGCAATGAGATCAATAAGTTTATAGAAGATTAAAATATCTCATTAAAGCTTATATTACTTTCTCTGATTCCCCAGTAAGTGAAATTTACTCCCAGTACACTGTTGTTTTCAGTTTAAGTTACCAAGATACTGCAATTTTTCAGCCTCTCTTTCTTTGTTTTCTCTTAGAAACATAAATAGATTCAATAACATCACTGTAAATTAATATTAAATTGCTATATTTAGGCACAGAAAAACAGAAAATGAAAATAAGAATTATTAAAGAGATGGGTAGCTAAATAATAAATCATACACCCGTGTGTGTGACAATTCTCTATGTTTCTTTAGATTTTATAGCAAATAAAAAACATCAAATGTAGGAAATTAAACTGTGGCACCACATGGATGCATGAGGAAACAACAGTACTTAAGTTACGCGGTATGGCACAAAATGATGTCTTGTCCTATTTCCTATTTATCTGCTGACACCTGCACCTACAACCATCTCTACCAACACTAGTCTTCCCCAAAATTGGAGCAGCATCACCTACCTTTCCAGACAAACATAATTCAATACAGCAGGAAATAGAAGGAAAAAAAAATATTGAAAAGATGAATGAGCAGAATCAGGTCAGCAGAGTCTCACCAGCACCAGAGCTGGCCCACAGCAGGAGAAGAGAGCACTTGGCCAGGAGCAGGAAGGGAGGGAGCAGATGAGGAAGGAGCAGGAAAATGTCCTCTCCATGCGGAAGCATTACTTCTGCTTAGCTTTATCATCAAATACTACTTTGTGACAATAGTATGTATTTGCTGTTCTTCCTCCTAGCTTCAGACTACTTCTGAAGCAAGATTAAAGGTCAAGTACTGGTAAGTAAAAGCTTATGTCCTCAAAGAATTTTCGGAAAAGCATCAGCAAAGGATGTACCAGCAAGGAACATGAGAACACAGCAAAATGCATAAAGCATTGTAAATAGCAAAGAAGCCTATGAATAAAATTTAAATTGTTGGGTTTACATATATGCCCTCTCTTCTTCACTACCACATATTTAAATACAGACTTTCACAATACAAAATGACTATTGCTTATGAAAGCTTTAAACCCACACCTTCTTTCCAGTTAAACTGGGTGAAAATATACAACGCTCATATTTCTGTTTTCAGAATGAGAGAAAAATCTAATTAAAAACAACTCACAGTAGCAGTTTATGGAACTTCTGTAGACAGATTAGTACCTCGAAGTGACAAAAATGTTACCTTTCCTGTTCTGATCCTTGCACTGCAACATGTAGTTAAGGCAGTTAAGTAAATTTTGTGAAGCATAGCACAATGAACGCAAGCATTTATGTGTATCCGAAATGCACACATCAACTAAATGGCAAAGCCTCAGGGCCATCTCTAAACTCCTTTGTTTATATCTTTTCCACCCAATTGTTCTCCGTCTGGCTCGTCTGTCAGAAAGGACGGGATGTAACCCAACAGATGACTAACTGCGTACAATCAAACCCATTTTGTTGCTTAACCTCAGCAACTGCCATATGTTATTTCTGAATCCTAAGGACCCTTGTCTTTAGCTATGTTGCTGCCGTGACCTAGAGCATTAAAAAAAAAAAATAATATTTCTCCTCTCTTTCCTTATGCCAAACAACAATTTTCTCTGAAAGACAGTAAAGACCACCTTCAATATATAACTCCCTGCAACACCCTACATGTCTCATAAACATGATAGTAGAGGTTGTTCAATATTTAGTTAAAAGTTACTCTTTCAAAGGATACTGGATTTTTTTCAAAGATTTTAATGAGCTCTGAGTAAGACACAACTGTTTTACGTTACTGACTTCTATTGCTCCATGGTCTTCATTTCATACTCAGAAAAAAATATGAAAAGTTACTTAATAATCATATACAATGTAAACAGTGATGTACCCTAAAACACAGTACTCAGCTGGTTTCCATCTCAAAGCTTAGAAACTTATAATAATGTAAAAGCCAGGTGTATGGCATTGACCCAGATTTACAGTGTCGGATCTAAATTCAGTAAAACAGCCCAGCATGTATTTTATAACAAGGTTATAAAATTTGATATGAGAAGTGGTAGTGGCAATCTTAATTTAAAATGTATTTTGCAGAGTTTTGAAATTAATAATTTTTTCCATTAGATGGTTTTACATATAGGCCTACCATAAAAACAGCATTCTTGTACCATTAGGTATATTGCTATCAATTTTTGCTAAAACATGCCATTGCCACATGAAGTGAACCATTAATTTTGCACTGTTATATATGATATCATGTTCTGACTATATATTTATTATACCACTGATTTCATCCATGGTTTATAATATGAAAAGCCCTCAGGGTCACACATCTACCAACTTTTACCTCATCTTTATACACACAATCATAAAAAGGAGCTTTAGGCTTCTGTGAGACTTCCTGACAGTTTGCAATAGAAATTACAACTGGAAGCACCTACCTGAATTGGGTATCTAAATCGATTTGAAAATTTGGCTGAACATTTAAACACAAAAAACCCTAATGCTTTCGTGCCTATTAATTCTTAAAATGCTTTTACTGTCATGATTTACATCAAAGAATCACTTGAGGATTCCTGTGGTTACGGTTCCATGCTCTGTCTGAAAACTCGAATGAACAAAGAAAATGGTGCTAGGAAAGCAGGATTTAAAGATAAGCTCATCCATTAGTGGCTGTCCCAGTTGCTTCTGCAGGGAGCAAATGTTTGGCAATAAAGAGAAAAGTAATTGCAACAGTATTTCAAAAGGAACCTGGTTCAGGTCTTAATAAAGAAATTAACTGCCTGAGAACCTTCTCTTTTTCCACTTACAGAGCATTAAGAAGGCTACATGTATAGCAGTTTCATTATCTTTTGAAATACTTTGTGACAGGACCCAGAAGCACTTCCAAGGACCAGCCAACACCGTACAAATGATCTGGGCTTTCCGCAAGGACCTCAGGGGTGGTTCACCAATGGAAGTTCTGCAGCCATACCTCAATATTAGCACTGTAAATCTCTTGCATTTAAGTTTACATGCCTCTTTAGTCACTATCTACGTGAAAGGCCAAAGCATGTTCACACACAGGTAATTTAAGTCCCCCCAAACTTTCCAACTAAGAAACGATAAAGTATACACAAATACTTTACCATGGGCAAAAAGAGTGGCTTGAGGATCAAATGTGTCTTTTGCAGCTCTAACTTTCCGATAAATCTCATAACTGAATAAGCATTTCAGAATAGAAGGAAACACAGTTTTGTGGGTTTATAGGTGAAATCAAATGCTGATGACAGTAACTTTATAATTTTTGGCATAAGTTATATACAACAACAAGTATTTAGTCCCAAACTGGTTTGAGAATCCCATTCTCAAAATGAGAATGTTCAAGATTTCAGAAAGTCACTTCATAGTCCTAACTGCTTTAAAAAATCCTCCACATTTACTTTATACATGCATTTATCTGCTGTCTCACAGCATTTGGAGCTGTGAACTGCATTCTGACAGTCAGTGCAGATGCAATCAGTTGTCACCCACCACCTCTGGGATACTGCAGCTCTGAGACAAGCAATTGGGAATTACCTTTGCTTAAGATAGTCAATGCCCTAAGTGGGGAGAAACCTGGAATCCCTAATCCAACAAAGAAGATCAGCCCCTCTTCTGTCACACATCTGCTTTCCACTGGCAGATTGTATCTCACAGCACAAATATAAAATTGAGACAGTTGAAGACTCCTCCTCACCATCCTGAAAATGTTACAAATTACATCAGGTTCTAATGAACAAGCTGGAATTTAACATGCTGGCAAGAACAACAAACTGCTATCTGTATGTTATCCTATACATTTATTGCTTTTTGAAGTAGGTCCAAAATCTGGAAGTCAATGGGTGGAACTGTAGACAAATTAATTCAGTCAAGCACCTTAACTTCTTTATACTGAAATCCTCCATAAGACTGTAAGCTTTCCCTAAAAAAGCAGGTATTCCAGATATAACGTCAGCTTTTCATGTATCTGGGTATCAATGGTTCTCTACGGATGCACTTTACTCCTCTCTGTACAGAAATGGGGTTTGAAAAAGTAGCATTTAAAGACAGATACGGTATCCATGGGACTTTTATCACGATCATTAAAAAAATAATATAAGTAATTGGGTTGGCAAGATCTGGCAACACTACCATAGAGATGCATATCATTAACCTCAATGCTCCTGCATGAAAAGGCAAGGACACTGGAGCTTACCATTTTTACATATTCTATTTTTAAAGAACACTAACAGTCATCAAAGGCCTCTGAAATTCAAAAATGTGGAATTTCTCTATTTACCCAAAGCATCTATGTGATATAGAAGATAGCAAGTTTCCTAATGCTGACTATGTCAGCTGCCACCAGCAAAGACATCTCTTGGGTCAGAGGACAGTTTAGTCTCCAAGCTTATCTCGGTCACTGGCCTCCTTGCTGTGTCCTCTAGTATGGTATTAATTGGTTCCAGTTGTAGTGTGGACTTCTGAAATATCAACATCTGTTCACATGCAAGACCACACACTTATCCTACACAGGCCATTCCATAGCTAATTATGACTGAACTGGACTTAGAGTGAATCACAGCCTACCAGAAGTGAAAGGTTCTATGCAGTTCTCATTAGTCTGATTTTTCCATTAACTACTGTTTCTCATTAGCTTCATACTCTTAATTTCTTTTTTTTATTATTTAAACTGTTTTTCTTGTGTTATTTTTTTCTTGAGATCTGTTTTTGGAGAGATTTTTTCTTAACATATTGTCTTAGAATGTCTTTAATCACAGTTTGGAAAGTAATTAAAGGACCAGACAAATAAGAAAGCATTAAACTGAGTTATGTCAGGAATGTCCAAAACCAATGTAATAGTCACTGATAAATGGTCTACAGTTTCAAACCTTAGTGGGTTACTAATACAAAGTTTAAGACATTTTTTCTTAAGAGTATTTTGACTAGGAGCTAAGGGACTGTAGAAATCCAACTACATTCCTTTTTGTGCTATTTAAATGCTTTGATCTGCAGACAGAAATGAATGGATGCAATCACAGTAGATAAACAAATTAATCCTATCTTTAGAAATATGACTATAAACACGCAGTGGCAGAGATGTTCCTGAAGGGGTGGTTTGGAAGCTTCTGCAGGGGCATGGACCTCCTAAATTAGGAATAAGTGGACTCCTGCCACTCCTCCTTCTCTTGGAGATCCTGTTTAACTGAAAGTTTTTAAATAGGCCATGGTCTAATGACAGTATTTAGGGAAAGCTGAATTTCATTCCAAAACCACAAAATTAAGTTTCACTAACACAGAGGATATAAATTGAAACAATGGGTTAAATTATGTGGTAAGTTAGAATCTAAGCATGATCTGTATTTTCTTTGTTCGAGGCTGTCAGAATTATGAAGATTATATTTTTCAAGAGCTTATCATTCTCTTTAAACCACATAAGAATCATTGAAATTTTTCAGGAAAAAGAGTTTGCAAAAAAATTACATTCTTATTTAATATAAACACTGTTCTTCCTCATTGTTAACACAATTCACCAAAATGAATAGGCCCCAAATAGACTTCCTACATTATGTAAAAATCTCCACTTCATCTGCAAAATTATTTGAGCTCTGTTTTAGTTGTTTTTTTTCCATATTTAGCAGGATTTGAGGTCACTATTAGCTTGATTACAAAAGCATGAAGTCATTAATATGGATTAGTTTATATAACCTAGAACTCCATGCATCAAATCATCTCTTTTTTTTTTCCCCCCCTCAGGTGATCACAGCAATTAAATACAACCATGATAAACTGGAGCAAGGAGAAAAGAGAATGTGATAGTAAACACTGATTAAGAAATAAAATTCCCTATGAGAACAGCCTGGGCTGTTCAGATCATAAGATTTCGCCTCATTAGGCCAATTGGGTGGCCTCTAGCTGAAGCTGATGCAGTTTCCAGGAGCCACCATAATGGTCACAAAGGGGAAATCTGTCACACCTCTCTTTCGACATCATGTCCCACTACAGACACCTGCTCCTTCCACACCATATCCAACTGCAAGTATTTTATGTCCCTCAACGATCTAGTTTTCTGGATTAAGGTGAAACATCGTGTCTCCTGGTTTCCTAAGCAATTATCACTGAGTAGGCAAAATTTGCTGATTTGTACAGGAAACTTAATTATTTGCCATCTATGGAGTATATCAATGAAATCTTGTATTGACAAACAAAATCCAGGCAGAGAATACAAAAAAAAAAATATTACTAAGCTAGTTTTTGAATTTTCCACTGTTAGTTTTGATGAACAGTACCTAGGATCCCATTTACAAGAGTAAACACATCAGTTAATGCAATCTCCCAGAATTCTTGCAAAAGAGCATATTCAAAATGATCAGGCTGAAGTATAGAGAGTCCCAGCAAAGCATGGGAACAGATCAGTTTTAATAAATGACAAAGGTATATGAAATCAGGTATTAAATTGCCTAACTTTAAATCTTTTTGCTACAGAATAGAATCCACAAGTGTTTCTGAGACACCTAGGTTACTTATATAGTGCTTGAGAAAAAACAGGCATCACCAAAGAGCTATCTAAGTGATCCATGTATCAGACTTAAAATCGCCCAGGTAGGGCTTGCCTAAAAAAATGCTTCAGAGAGGAGCATGTAGAAAGAATGAGACTCAGTTGACTGAAGTGATTCAAAACTAACAGAAGAAGAGTAATTTCACTCTACATTTGCCTGTAGTCTGGTGATTCCAGCTCTCCTGCGTGAATCATAGAATCATTTAGGTTGGAAAAGAACTTTAAGATCACCGAGTAAGAAGTAGGAAAGGTGGATTTGATTCCCCAAGGAAGAGTCAGAACTTCAGACTCTTCCTCTCAGGTGTCTATATTCCTCAGACTCTTACAAAAGTATGCATGCCAGTTCTATCACAGTTTTATTTTAAATGCCCCAACAGTGGTCAACGCATTCGCACTAAAAATACTAAATGCATTTTTAAGAGCTTTTGATTGCTCTAAATACCTCCTAGACCACTAGAAAGTACAAGGGCTCTCCAGCCCAGGCTTTTATCTCTGATCAGTCTAAGGCAGAAGAATAGGACAGTTTGGGTATGTTCCAAAGCCAAAAGCCACGCTCCTGCTGGGCTTTCTCACTGAGAGACATCTGGTAAATTTAAGGTACTGAGGGCCTAGATGCTGGGCTGAAAGATTCCAGTTATCCTGATAGACACTTAGATTCTTTATTTGATCTAGCCTGGCATGCCTTTCCATTTTCTGTGGGAAAAAATTCTTGCCTGACAAAATCCAGCCATCATGATGTTTTACTAAGTACCAACTGAAGGCTATTTCCTTGTGTTCACCAAGAATCTGACTTTACTGCTCATTTATGTGCACACTTTCAATTCTCAGTTGATTTTTCAAGCCAAGTTAACCTGGGGAGACACTTATGAGTCTTGATTCTATGTTCAATTTCAGCGAGGAATTAAAGTTTTACTTCACTAAGGGAGAGATTCAGACAATATTTCAATGCTGAACTCTGATAATCCACATTTTTTTCATTTATGACATAAAAATCCAATTCTTAGGAACTTTTTCATTCATCTTGTTCAGAACAGAACTCATCCATAACCCACGATACACTAAAAATGACAAGAATTAATCAAGAGAATTTCTTTACTTTAATTCAACTTAGCCTTTTCATTAAAACTTTTACTCAAATGGCATAAAAATTAAAAAAATAAATCAAGGCATATCAAGGATATGAGGGTCATTAGGAGCAGTCAGTATGGTTTTACCAGGGGGAAGTCATGTTTGACCAACCTGATAGCCTTTTATAAGGACATAATCAGGTGATGATTGTGCAGCGGACGTGGTTTACCTGGATTTCAGTAAAGCATTTGACACCGTCTCCCACAGCATCATCATAGCTAAACTGAGGAAGTGTGGTCTGGATGACTGGGTAGTGAGATGGATTATGAACTGGTTGAAGGAAAGAAGTCAGAGAGTTGCGGTCAATGGGACAGAGTCTAGTTGGAGGCCTGTATCTAGTGGAGTCCCTCAGGGGTCAGAACTATTCAATATATTCATCAACGACCTGGATGAGGGAACAGAGAGCACTGTCAGCAAGTTTTCTGATGACACAAAACTGGGAGGAGTGGTTGACACATCAGAAGGCTGTGCTGCCATTCAGAGAGACCTAAACAGGCTGGAGAGCCGTGTGGGGAGAAATTTTATGAAATACAACAAGGGCAAGTGTAGAGTCTTGCATCTGGGAAAGAACAACCCCATGTACCAGTACAGGTTGGGGTCTGATCTGTTGGAGAGTGGCGTGGGGGTAAGGGATCTGGGGGTCCTGGTGGACAGCAGGATGACCAGGGTCAGAGCAGATGATCTATCTTCTGAGGTCCCTTCCAAGCCCTAAAATTCTGTGACTCTCTGACTCTGTGACTCTTATCCTATTAGTCATGCTAATTTCTTTTGTGGAATGCTGTGAACATCTCATCATTTGCAGAGATGAATCTCTAAAGAAGACTTCAGAAAGTTCATCTTTTCCTAAGTTACTAAGTGTAAAGGGAAGTAAGTCTCTCCTATTTCTGTTTGAATACAGGAATGTTGTTCAGTTTTCCCCAGTGTCTGGGAAAGTGTCTGAAAAGCATATCTAAAATTTAACTTCCTTAAGCTAAAAGTAATATTTATTTTAATCAGGTTCACTAACCAACACAAGAGATGCCTAGACTGACTTCTAGACAGAAAATCCTGTAGAAAAAATTAAAAAAAAGGAGAGAGGAATAAACTAGTCTTGCACTTGAAATCTCTTTTTTTCCCTCCAAAATATGAAGTTTAAAATGTGGTATGACTATATGATTGTTCTTATTGGTAAAAGCAATAGATTGTGTATTGCACTAACCAGTCTCTAACAGAAACTAAAAAGAGGATGCTAAAGAAAGTATGCAGGAAAAAAAAAAAAGCAAGTATATACATAATACTCCTTCCTTTTATCTGCAGTTGCCAAATGTTCTCAGCTGAAGAACTTGAGCCAGATGTATTTTTTAGGTAGAGAGTAAACATCAGTGGATCTATCTTTTATGAGCTTGTTTGGTCTCCTCTTGACCTCATGTAAACTTTCAGCATCCACAACATCCTGTGGCAAGTCGTTCAACAGCTTTAATACCAGTTGCATGAATAATTACCTTGCTTGTTTGTTCTGAGGCTGGATCATACAATTTCACTTGTGGCCTTCTAGTTATAGAGAGAGAGAATGGCTGTTCCGCCTCCCTAAGCCACTGGCAGCATTCCCTCCATGGCATTCTCGGACTTTTTGGTCAGGTATTTTGCAGACTGAGGTTCACTTAGTCATTCCTTCTGCAGTGATCATTTCATATCTTTGATCATTCTTGCTCTGTTCTCAGCAACTTTTCCTTTTCTACTGCATCCTTTTTTGATGGCAAGACCAGATGTACAAAAGTATTCAAGATGGGTATCTAAACCAGCATGAATTGACATAATGGCATGGATGGTGAAATTCATGGATGGTGAACTTCCTTCTCTATTGTCTTCCTAATAATTCCTAATATTTAACTTGCCTTTCATACTATATTGATCACTGAGCTGACATTTCTCTAGCGTAACTGAGCATAACCTGAAGGTCTTCCTGAGCAATAATGACAGACCCTATCATTTAATGTGTGAAGTTCAGGTGATTCTTCATGTGCTTTTTTTAAAAAAAAAATTATCTGTGAAGAATTTCACCTGCTATTTCTTTGCTCAGCTGTTCAGTCTCATAATGTTCTGTAACTTCTTCAGTCATAGCTAGCCTGAATAACTTCACAGCATATGTAACTTTGTGAGGTAACTTCTCATCCCTTCCTTGGATCTTTTATGCACATGGTTTTAGCACCCGTCCCTTCTACTACACAGATAATGCCTAAGCCTCTTCACCACATCAGGTGATCATATATTCCTAATCCTTGTTTTAACTAACTGCACGGCATTAAACATAAGAGTTCCTGGATTTCATGCTACGGCTTCTTAGTTTCTTCAAAAGTTTTTAATTAGGACACATGTAGGAAAACCTTTTGGAATCAAGACGGACTGTACCAGCTAGATCTACCTTCTCCTCATGCTTTTGGACCTCTTCAAAGAACTCCAAAAGGTTTGGAAGAGTGATCTTCCTGCCTAGTCAGCCCAAATACATCATATTTCTGCTAATCTTCTAAGTACTGATGTTGGAGTCTCATCTCTCCCTGCAAACTTATTTGGAAACTGGTGTCATGCTTGGTGTCACGCAGTCCCCTAGTTCCCAAGCATGTTTAAGCAAGACATACCATTGCAGGTGATGCTTTAGAACTCTGCAGAAAGTAATATCTGAGCTTGTCAAGTTTTTACTCTAAATTTTGTGCATTTCATTCATAATAATCACTAACATTATTAGGGGACTGGAGCATCTGCCATGTGAGGAAAGGCTGAGAGAGCTGGGTCTGTTTAGCCTGGAGGTGGGATTTCATCAATGCCTATAAATATCTAAAGGGCAGCTGTCAGGAGGATGAGGCCAGACTCTTCTCAGTGGTGTTCAGTGACAGGACAAAGGGCAATGGTCACAAACAGGAAAACAGGAGGTTCAACCTAAACATAAGAAAATACTTCTTTATTTTGAGGGTAATGGAGCATGGGAACAGGCTGCCCAGAGAGATTGTGGAGTCTCCATCTCTGGAGACATTCAAAACCCACCGGGGATGTGTTCCTGGGTGATCTACTCCAGGTGATCCTGCTCTAGCAGGTGGAATGGAACAGATGATCTTCAGAGGTCCCTCCCAACCCCTAACATTCTGTGATTCTGTGATGTTTTGTTTCTAAAGTCACACCAGGATCATACAGAAGTTCTTATGAGTTTGGTAAAGGTATCTCCTCGCACTTTCCACAACAGAAGATTAGAAGAATTAGTATAGTTTTTCTGCTACATTATCTTCTCTGAGCACTTCTTTACTATCTTGACCACTTACTGGCTTTACAGACCAATTATCAGCAGCATTACCAGCAGCATTACTACAGCTCTAATTTTTACTTACAGTTATTATAATTTTGTTTAAAATAGTGTATATGTGTGTGACTGTGTGTGTGCCACCTGCCTTCTCAGGAAGGCAAGTGCAAACCCACTTGGTAGACTGCAGGGAACTTCTGCAGTACTTCTTGGTTATGACAGAGAAGTCATAACTGCTTTTTGAACAGCAGATTTATTTTTCTCAGCTGTTAGCATGTACGAATGTTGGTTCATTTGAATCATTATCTAGCAGGATTCTACAAGTAATCAAGCAATTCTCTATGTGAATAAGATCTTTAAATTTTGCCTAGGATCAACTTTGCTTCTGAGTAGTGGCCCAGGCAAAGTTTTATGAACTGTCTTCACAATGCCCTGCTGGGGCTTCTATTTATTGTCATATGCATATCCTCTGCATGAGAATGAAGTACAGGTCAAACTAAAAAGCCAGCAAATGGCAAATGAGATTTCAAATTCCTTACAGGTTAATAATTTAAATCACCACCATAAATTAAATTATTATTTTTGGGGAAAAAATATAGTGCTTTTATGTATGCAAGGATGATACCAGATATTTTGGCTGTACTCAACATTTATCTTTCCTTAAAGAAAGATGTTGAGCAAAGCGTATTAACAATAGTAACATTCTCCAGAAATTTTACTCTTAATTTTATTAGATCAATTATTTGTAACTATCTTATTTTCAACATTGTGCTGTTACACTGAATGAAAAAACTATGCTTGACCCTAGGCAAGGCCAAACCAAAGCATTTTTGCTGTAAAAACCAACCAAAGCATAAAACTGCATTCCCAGCTATAACGGGCATTTCAACCAGCAATGGTATATCCACAGAACAATGCAAACCTTGGCCTTAGTGAATAGCACATGAAATAGCACATGCAGCTCAGATTCCAAAAAGGGAGAAACAGCAGTGATGTGCTTTGCTGTTGCTGTTGCGGTCTATCTTTCCTGCAGCCATGCCAGAGGAGTGCATCCCTGGCACAGATAAGGAAAGAGAGTAGGCACCATAATGCCTGCAGGAGACTTATTCTTTGAACACTTTACAAACGAGTCTATGTAAAAAACAGCAACTGAGATTCTTGTAGAATACACATTTCTAGTTTTGACATGAATTTCACATCAGCGTCATCTATTTCATGCAAAAGAGTAGTAACAAACATGACCCAAGTGTGGGCATTCCATTAGGCATCCAAAGATCAAACACATTTTAAAAATATGGGGTTATGAGCACCTAGAGAGCTCTGTGAAATGAAGACTGCAGTTCAGAATGATGTGGTTATTATTTGTTATCTGTATTCCAGTATGTTGAAATGAATATTCAAAGTCTTTTCCATTCCAAGCCTCTGATCTTCCTTTCAAGTGTATCAAGCACTCTCAAAATTCTGAAAAAAACAGCATGAATCATGTAGGATTATCCACTGACCTATGCATTTTTTAAAATTCTGAATGATCAGCAGAAACCCGCTCCCTTCTCCTTTCTACAAGTCACTACCAATTTTAACTTAAAATGTGAGGGCACAAGCACATCTTGAGTCTCAGAAAATAAGTAAAAGTTAATCTGATGGGATTATAGTACTATAACTGTGTGAGAATAAATAAAAGAAAGAAATGCTAGGTTTTGCCAGCTCCTTTTGCCTGACTTCTAAAATAAAAATATTCAGGATTTCAGTGAATACAGCTGAGATGAGAATTGATCTTGAGATTTTTCCTGGACTGAGACTAACAGCCAGACTCTGCAGAAGCTCTCTGTCCAGTACAATTTTTTTCTCAGTAAGAAATTAGTCCAATGTATAGGTCACAATCCTCAGAATCAATTACCATACTTTCACTGGAGAACTATAGAATATTTATAACCCAGATCTTGCCTTTATTTTATAAAGTGCATAATCTGAGTAGTGTAAAACACAAAGTGCTGGAAGATATGTTATATATTTGTGGCCAATGAATCTTGATCACATCTTTTAAATATTAATTTCACTTCCTGGTGTTTTCAGAATAAGATAATTTTAATATTGCTTGAAAAGTCTGAAATTCTAAATATGGATATACAGACAATTGTCACATATATTTACATTAAAAAGGAATCCAAGATTTTCTGAAAAGCAGGGACCAGCTTTTTCATTAGAGTAGGAAAAGCAAAAGATTATAAATCTTCACCTTATCCTCATGAAACAATCCAGCTTTGCATTTCTATGAGAAGCTCATTTAAACAGATGCATCTGTGTTTTTAAAGCAAGACTGCATTGATTTTTATAAGAATTGTAGAACATAATTCTTTATAATCTATCTGATCTTTTTTGTTATCTAAAAGTTAGTAACAGCCACACAGTGTATTTAGTTACCAAACATTATTGTGAAGTAGCCTGCCTGAACCGCCTGAACTACCATCATTTCCCCTTAGGGTCACAAAAGCAAGATTTTAGTCATCAACAGTCCTGTTCACATGACCCTTTCTATGAACTATTTCAAGTTAACACAGCTCACGATGCCTTCCCATCTTCCTGTCTCCAATACTTTGAACTCTCATGGAGATTTCTGGTCTAAGACCAATTTATCAAGCAGGGAATAGAACAGCTGTTATTTATTTCATTTTAGCTCTCTCTTGTGTTCTGCATTTGCAGGTGGTGGAAGGAAGTAGAACAGTTCTGCCAACAGCTCTTAGAACTGTTGACTAGAGCTTGGTAATTATCAACACGGACACTTGGTCATTTAAGGCGTCATAAGCACAACAAGACACAGACACCGCAGTGTCTCCTCAGTCAGAAATTACACAGGTGCAACACAAATTAAAAACATAGGGCATTTAAAGGATTTCACGTTCTTTTGATTATACAATAACAGTTCTTCGTGCACAAATTCAAGCCTTTTAGTGATTTTAAAGTTTAAAATTTTAAACAAGATTTTATTTTAAAACATTTAAGTTACATATATTTATAACGCATAATTTATAAAAAAACCATCAATATCTCAATGGCAGATGACACATATCTTGGAAGAACGAAATTCAAAATACATGCCTCATGTAAATTTGAAGATGACCCTGCACTGTGCCTGTTACTCTGTTACTGAACAGCAATAATCTTTGATTGCATTTTCTGTCACTTGTTCTAATTTATTTATCATTTGTCACCACATTTGCAAACACTTTCAGCCACGTGGTTTTTTACAATAATGCTGCTGCTGATGGTTATAGGGAGTTTGCATTTTTTGGGTCTCTTCCTTATGTCCATGAGCCAAATTCCATCCATTGGATGTGCATGTGCTAACCACTTTTGATTCATTTTCAATGATTCAAATACACTAGTCATGTATAATCAAGAGCAGATTTCAGTCCTTTTCTCTTGAAATGCTTAAAATTGCAGTGTTAAACATTCAAATAGTATTTTCTCTTTATCTCTCTGGAAATTTCTCATTTTTCCCCTATTAAGATGGAGAAATATTTCCCAGCAAGAATGGGGTTTTGTTTTGATTTTTCCAGAAGTCCCAGATTTTTAGTAGCCTTCCTAGTAACCAGTTGAAGAATAATAGTTATTCCCTTCATAATGTGGTTCGCATTAAAAACCCTCTAATAACTGATTATAACTGAATTTTCTCCTCCCCTCACAGACATTCCATTCTGATATTTCCTAACTAAAACAGAACACATAGGCAGGTGATAGAGACATTGTCTGCACAAAATCCTGTACTCGCTTAGCTAAAATATGTGCGTTTCAAGCCAATTTAGTTAAATTCATGCAGTCTGTGCTCACACACATATTTTCGTTTACAGATATATTAGAGGGAACATTGTGAGGGCAGTGAGTTGGATTATAGATTCTTATTTTAGGAGTGTGGCTGAGATTGAAATTGGATCCAGAGAGAACATATTTCTAATATTAAATACATTTTGCCTTATTGGAAAACAAAAGAGAAAATTGAGGGATTGGTTGTGGAAATTTCTGTTCCTGCAAAGAAAGCTGTCCCTTTCTATTCTTTCTTACAAAGTTCAGAATATTATAAAAACTGTCATGTCATCTAATCCTGCAGAAGTAATGTTTGCTATAAATCTTCTCAAGTTGTTCATTGGTGGTCTACCTCTTCACTTTTACTGTGCAAAGCCAGCTTTCACAAGGAGCAGTATTCAAAGGCCCTTATCCTGTTACTCCATATATCTGGCTTTCAGGCATCTACTCCTCCATAGAGACATTTGTTATACTGGGGCCTTTTAAATACATTCAGTCGATAGGAACATGTTTCATCATCTGCAGAAGTATCTATTAAAAGTACCTAGGAACTTGGGGATCATACCATTTACACTGAAATTCAAATACACTGATTTTCCCTCTCCATATTTTAGGCAGCATATACAAAGGGAATGGATTTTCTTTACTAGTCATCAAAACCCTCTCCACCTAACCTGTGTGTTGCATAGTCCCCCAAGGCGAGAAGAAGCTATGTGTTCCATGGTCTGTGCTCTAGTAGCCATCCCATTCTCTTTGCTCAGGCTAGCAGATGCAGCCTGGTGGGAGAATTGTCTCTTCCCTTTCTTAATCTTTTTTCTCATTCAGTAATCTAAGAAAACCCCATTTACCTTACAGTTTTCCTACAGGTTGATCCTTCAACAACAACAACAACAACAAAATATGCTCATCCACTCACAGAATAGAAACACAGATATTTTTCTGAATGCCATCAGAAGGGTGTTTCCAGTACCCTCTGCTTCTGGCCCCACTATACTTCCAACAGAGAAACTGATGGATGTTCCCAGTCAAAGCAGCACAGCTAAGGCAATCCTCAAGGCAATGGAGGTCTGTGCATTCAGACTGGGAAAAGCCTCCAACTCATATCCGTTGTTTCTTTGTGTAAGTACAAAATCTAAGCACAGTATTCAACTATTAAGCAAAAAAAGTAGACGTGTCCTCCCTCTGTCATATCTTGAAAGAAAAAGAAAATACAGCCACATGTTGAAGTCACTGTGGTCAGTGTGCTGTGAGATGTGTTTGGAGCCAAGTCAAAGAGCTAAAACTTTCTGAAGACAGCAAATCCCTGAAACTTCCAAGAAGTAAACAGGGACATAGCTATTCAGTTTAACACTTCAAGGTGTCTACAGTTACAGAATTTTTTACTTAACTAATTCACTGAGAAAAATTTAAATATGCCTGTCACTGCCTAAAAAGTGAGAGTTAATTGTTTGGCTTGTTTTCTTAAATTCTTGGTAGGGGCAACCCAATTTGTGATCTCACCGTTAATATAGTACCTTTCAGCTTTAGATACTTAGTTCTTTGTTTCTACCCCTAGACTTTTTTCAAGATTGCTCTTAATCTTAAATCCCTTATTTAAAGGATTATTATCCTAAACAGGTAGCAACAGACTCTTTTACTTTACGAGTGTTTCCGCTTCCCTCATGTCAAGATAGATTACCTCACATTTGTTTAATGTATCAGAAATCATTGTCCCACCACCTAGAAATCAGGTCACCATTAAATAACATTGTTAATCAAGGACATTCCTCAAATCTCATCTAACTTCTACACCTGGGGTTCAGAACATGGATCTTTATCTTAAGTCAAGAATCTTGCTCAGTTTTCACAACCACATGCCTAGCTCTGTAAAAAAAAAACCTGTTCCAATGTTCATCCGGAATATATTCATTTCTTACTGTTATATTCCATTCCAGAAAGTTAAAATTTTCCTAATTTGGCATAATCTTTCCATATTCTGATTAAAATGCATTGCAATTCTCAATCTGCTCCATTCCAAAATATCATTTAAAATATGTTCCTCTGGTGCTAAAAAAGTTCTCCTTCAGTTGTTCTATTTCATCTCTTGCAAATTTATGTTCTACTTAACTAACAAATGTCTTCTTTTTCCAGTACCTATCTTTGTCTTGCAACTGAATAGGACAATTCCCCTTCCATAGTCTCTCCTTCAAATCCTGGAAAAAACCTTCTGCATCTGACTGACTCTGATTCAGTTCCTCTTCAAGCCCTTCTTTCTCTCCCTTCCATGACTTCTAATCATACCACTAATAAAATAAAGTAACTGCATTCTGTACCCCAACCTCACACAGGGCTTGTGCATTATTTTTACCACAGTCTAAACAAATATATTCATTCAAATGCAATTCAAATATGCATTCATGTTGATACATAATTTAACAATATTTCCTTCTCACAGTGCATATTCTTTATATTTATATGAACATTACAGACCATAAATATTATTTGGTGGTTTAAAATTCTTTTGTGTTACTGAGAGTTGCATTTTTAAACTGTTCTGTTTCATAATGTATTTGTCACACATTTTCTGTCTGTGATGAAGAGTGGAATAGAATATTTCAGTTAGTTGGACAAAAAGCTAGCACACGCCAACTGAGAAGTGCAAGAGTCTCCAAACAAAATCAATGAGGGAAAATCTGAACAAGCCAAAGTCCACAATGCTCTTTTTCTCTCTCTCCCTTGTATGTTTAAAATTACTTCCACAATTGTATAATTCTCCTCTTATGACTGACACACTTTGGGAAATCTTAAAGCTCTTACAGAATCAGAAATGCTTTTTCCTCCTCAAAGGTGCATGTCAATAAACATCCCTGCATCTTTCCTTCTCACTCATGCACATCATAAAGGTAAAGGAGAAGGTGAGAGGTGTGAAAAGAAAATAGAAGGGACACTATAAATGGTGGAGGAGATGTGATAAAGAACGTAGCCAGGGAATGTTTCAGAAGCAACAGTGTATTTCAAGAGGGAAGAAAGAAAGGTATTGCGTCAATGAAAAATCAAGTGAATTGAAAAAGGTGATACTTTCTTAAGCAAATCATCATATGGACAACAAAAGTAGAAACCTGGGAGAGAGCAGAAGAAAATGAGCGGATCTCTGGTCAGATGATACTGAAAACTAGTATTAACAATAATAATAAATATACTGTCTTTGGAGATATTTCGACTTGATTCAGCAATACAAGTTCAAAACAACATTCATTTCATAATTCTGCTTAATAGAATCATAGAATCATACTCATAAAACAAATAATAATTAAAGAGATACAAATTTGATTAGCCAAGGAAATTTCTGACCTGTTCTTAACAATCAGAAATAATTTCCTTCATGTTTCCCCAAACAAAAGCACATATCTGTTTTTCATGCTGTTTGAGACTAATTTAAAAGAGCAATTGTCAGTCAACTAAAATATTTCTTTCCTTCCAAATATGTTTGTTCTGCCTTTGAAGCATCATTATGTTTCTTATTTATAGCAGGATTTAACATTCCTCCTTTCTTTACTTAGCTTCCTACAAGACTGTGTGAATGTACAAAACTGTATGAATGCAATACTGTTATTTTAACTACATCAGTCTAAGCTCTGGCACAGGATCAATTCTCATTTGTTGTAAAAGGAATTAAAAAAAAAAGAAATTGCTACAAGGCAGCTTTCATTCATTATACACCTAGATATACATTATAAACCATCTGTATTAGCATCCTACAAATAGCTTCTTAATCTTTGTGCCTAATATTTGAGACGTCATGAATCTCACATTCAGCAACTCTGCTTATTCTAACTCTCATGATTACCTGTTGAAGTCCTGATTTTAAATAAGTAGCGTCTTATAGATGGACTCTGCGTGCAGCCACTTAAACAATTAGCGTGAGTGGTATTAGTTTGGTATTAGTTTGTGGCAACAGTTACATCTTTTCACAGAGTTGACTACATAGGGTCTGCAGGTGGCAGGAAGTTATAGAATCTTCATAGAATCATCAAATAGTTTGGGATGGAAGGGATTTTTAAAGTCCATTTAGTTGAATTTCCCTGCAGTGAGCAGGGACATCTTGAAGTAGATCACATTGCTCAGAGCCCCATCCAGCCCGACCTTGAATGTTTCCAGGGACGGAGCCTCCACCACCTCTCTGGGAAACCTGTTCCTGTGTTTCAGCATCCTCATTATGAAAAATTTCTTCTTGTGTCTAGTCTGAATCTATCCTGAGTTTAAAACCATTACTCCTTGCCCCATTGATACAGGCTCTACTAAAAAAGTCCATCAGTCTATTTCCTAATTCCTTCCTCAGGCCAGCCACTAATATAGATGTAAGAAATATGTGTGGTGCATATATACTGGCATAGAGAAATACATATAGAATCCTAGGTAAAGCCATACAAAGTGGCTTTGGTCATTTAGTTATGCTAATAAACAGACCAATCAGCACAGATAGAATTAACTCTTGACTCTTTAGAGATATAATTTCATCTGACAGTCATTTTAGGAAAAGCTTGCCACGTTCAGTATCCTGCATCATCAGTAGAATTGCTTTCTTATTTCTTATACGACTTCCCTCTTCCGTGGCATTATTTTGTATAATCTAATGCTTGATTTTCAAACTAGGGATATTCAGACTCTCCCATTAGCAGATGTTCTTCCAATGATTCTAGATAAATTTGGGAAATAACACAAGAGTCATTTAAAGTCTACCCACAGTACTTTCAAAAAAGTAGTTTCCTATCCATCAGGGACATAAATACAGCCATAAAGAGCCTTCTCTATTTATCTGTTGTGGCTTTATTTTTAATCTGAGGCTACTGAGTCTTAGCCTAAGGAATGTTTTAAATTGATATAAACTGACAACTGGTTCAAAAGTCCCATCCATTTCCTACACCCACCACTTACTCCTCCCTTCAGCTCCTGTTACAAGAGTCTGTGAACAGCACCAGAGAACAGATCCAGATTAAGTCATATTTATTATTTAGCTTCTGGTGTAAGTCTATGAATTCTGATTTATTTATCTAAATGACTACTCAAATACTTGTGCTAGCTCAACACTGAGGGTAAGAGAAGTCAAAGGCAGAATAACAGTCATGTTTAAGCGTTTGCTAAAGCAGGACTGGACAATAATCATTATCCAGAAAATGAAGGTGGAAGAGCACTAGTGCCTTATGCATTGAACATGACTTCAGCAAATATTCAAGATAACGAGTGGATGTTAGGTATTCTTTGAGATATATGTAGTTCATAGGCTGAGCATGAAACAATTAGGTCAATGTATACTTTTGAAAGAAATGTTACTGAAGACAGTACTGTCTGAATCTTAGAAACAAAACATGTTGCTCTTTCTTGATAATTTGACTACATATACTATATATCCAGAAGGACCTGGTAGTTAAAAGCCATAATGAGCCACACAGTTTCAGTGATTGCTGGGGAATTTCCTAGATTTACGTTTATGAAACTATTTTGCTCAATGTCAGGTAGCTTTCTTATGAGGCACCAACATTTCAATCTGGTTAAAAGATATGGATATATTGACAAGGGTAGTTCTTAATCCAAACTTTTTCATCTTCAGTACCTGCCTTGATTTTCATGTGTACCACAGAGAACCTGACATTGACTTCAGTGAAACTCATGAACTATAAAATACCTGGGGGATAAAAAAAGGTTTGGGGAAGTTGCCTGATAGAATTTCTTGGGCATCACACAATCTTGTTAAAGTCAAATGTGTCTTTCAGTTTTAAGAGTAAGATCATGTCTGAGTGGTTTCCTACATAAAACCCTATAACTACAACTATCAGTAATGTCCTCAAATAAACAGATGAGGCCAGTCTAGAAGCATCCTTTTCCTATACCTAACAGCAGCATAAAGAGAAGCAATACATATTAGCTAGAATATGTCAGTTGACCAAAATGGTCAAACCCATACATTCCTCAGCTGTTACATCTGAACAAATACTATAATAATAGATGCTAATGGGAGATTTAGCATAACCCGTTGGTGTCTATTACATCATCTTTTTCACCTGCCCACTCAGGAGAATGGACATCGTAATCTTTCAAGAAGAGTAGGACTGTTAATAAATCAGTATCATTTGTGGTAAAAAAAAAAAGAACACTGGAACAAGGAAACTTAAAATTCAGAATTAATAATCATGCTTGTCTTTGTCCCATTTAATATCTTAGCTGTGTTTCATCTCTGCCACACTTTAAATGGACTACGATTTGGCTAAATGACACCTAAAAAAAAAAAATGTTTGTGGTGGGATTCTACAAGTGTCAGTGCTATATACTACCTCAGGTAAAGGGAAAAAAAAGTAAGATAAAAATGTACAAAACTGAAACATTATTGATCTAAGAGAAGTCATAAAGAAAAGACCTAGACGACTAACATGAAGAAAGACACCTAGACTCAACCCAAGGCATACCAGCCTGCTTGGTTTAGACAGCGTTGCCATGCTGCTTAAAATAAATAATGATGCCTCATGCCGCCTTTCAGGAAGTCTCCTTTAGAAAGTTTAAATTAAGGTGACCCTGAAAAATAGCTTCTACTCCAAGATCAACACCAGCTTCCCCAGAGGTTCTCAGCATGGGACAGACAAAAAACAGAAAAGAAGCCAATACCTTAACGGAGGCCTCTTTTTTTCCTTTTGTGTGGGGGGCAAGTATAGGAGGTGCCAGAGCACCAGAGCAACTCCTAGCTCACACGACACCAGGAAGGGAAGCTCTGAGCTGTCTCTGGAGTTGCACTAAAATATGGAATTATATCAAATCTTTAAACAGATGTGAGTGGGTGGAAGAGAAGAGGGAATCATGCCATAAGCACTCAGGAACTCTGAAAGGGCTGATGCCTGCTAAGGTCATCTATCTTCCCACCTGCAGTGAGGTGAGGTAGGCTATCTTTTAACTTGGCCCAGAACAATGAGAATCTGAACTGCTGCTCCATCCCAAGGCTACTGTAGAGATCAAAGACCATCAGTCCTTCTAATTTGCTGCAATGGCAATCTCTGCGAAAGTTGCATTTTTATTTCTGTTCTAGAGGAAAGCATGTAAAAATTGTTAGGAATAAAGTTTTAATCTTTAGTTGAGGAATGGAAAGAGACTTGGCTCCAAAGATTTTTAGGTAGAATTATGAGTTATTAAGCTGACAGAATTTGCAGTACCCTGCTCATATACACCAAGGCCCTGTAGAGCTGGTCAGCTTTTACAGGTCTGTTCAATGCATGGAGACCTGCATTTCTGGCATGCTAATGTACACACAGAAGTAATGCATGCGAAGATGTGTTATAACACTCTCTCTACAAGATTGAAATTAGGGAGTTGTGAGATATACAGACCTCTGCAGCATAGCAGTAAGTTGAATTACGTCGTATCTTCAAAGGAGATGCCATATATTGGCAGGGAAGGAAATGAAAATATCTTTTTGATAAATTGAAGTCAATCTCAGAGGTAAAACCACAGAAACTTTAAGAAGACATGACATAACTTCTTTCAATAGTATTTGCTGAAGAATAATAGATGCCATAAAGAACGCATGGTTGGCTAATGAAAGTTGTGGGATGGTTCAAAAATCATGCCCCTACTGTTGACAAAGAACACATCAGTAGCAAAAATTACAGTGTCAGGCCTTGCTGAAGTGCAGAAAAATATAGGTTTCACCAAAAGAGACAGTGCAAGAAGTACAGAGGAGCAGTATGAAGATTATATCCTAATATTCACCAGAAAAAAAAATAAAAAATCCTTGTCCGAGATAGGGAAGAAAGATTTCCAAGAAAATTAGACCACAAGGAAGTTATATTTTCTGAGTAGATCTATAAAAAGTATCCTCATGCTTCAGCTTATTATGTTAAGATGTTATGTTTTGAAATGCAGGTAGTAATATACTATTTTAGGTAGTATACTTAAAAAAAAAAAATTATTTGAACTACAGAACTACACACAACAAGCAGTAAAATCAAGTCTGACTTCAAAAACTTCCCTATCCAGTTGATATAGATTTTTCCCGCTGTCTAAAAACAAAAGAACATAGCCAAGCAGATGGCAACCATGAATATAATCTTTTCCCTGTGTAGGAATTTCAGGCAAAAAAGCAACAGTTTTATGCTTGAGTGAGGCAAGGATACCTGCCAACCACCATAAGACTGCTGCTGTGCACATGTGAGGCCTTCTGAAGAAAAAAGACAACTCCTAATACATATTATAATAAATTCTCTAAGTGCTAGGATAGTTTCATTAGAATTAGTAACAACCATAAGGCCACTGGGACTTTCAAATCCTTACCTTCTGGCAAAGATTTGAAGGACTAGATTCTGTCCTCGGACATGCATGGCTCCCAGATGTGCTCACAGAGAAAATGCTCAGCCCCAAGTGATGTCAGGTGTGGTGTGACTTTTGTCCCATCTCACATCTCCTTTAATCCAGGCCCCCTTGAAGTCGCTGCAAAAATGCTTTTGATAACAGTAACAGTTACACACACTAACAGGGGTTCCTTTTCACTCCACGTGCCCCAGTAAAACCGAAGTAATATTTGTAATTAAGGTTGCAAACAAGAATCAGTTACTATGAGGTAAAGTGGTCGTTAATATTCCTGCATTTATGTTAGAACAAAAAAAGGTGCACGTGGAGCGACCACAGGATAGCAAAGAAGTATTAATCCAAACTCTTGGATCAGTGGTAATTAGCATTGTCGTAACTTATTCATGTAGATAAATGTTTAGAGTCTTCCCAGGCTAATGAATACTGGCCTTATTTGTAGGAATGCTTAAAGAATTTCTAATAGATTTCACGGGGCAATCAAATATTTTTCCCATGAAAATGTGGTAAGCTATAGGAAAGGTATTTTCAAGCCACTTTTTCAACCTTAAAGCTAAATGTCTTCATTTTAGGTGGCTTTGTCATACTGTCTTTATATACTGTTTTAAGTACAAATGCTTTCAGTTCAATAATTTCTTTTCCTTCTGTACACATTCCAACTTCCATTGTGCCAAATAGGCCTTTAAAAGTGTCCTCAAATGCAGCCTGCAGTCAGCCAGCCAGGAGCACCTTGTATGTTTTACATCAAGACAATCTGTATTCTTTCCCCATAAGAAAATCCAAAGGTTGTCATTTCAGTGAAAGCAAGCCAAAAGTAAAGAATATCCACTGCAAAAAGATTTAGCATAAGATTTAACAAATAAGATATGCTGATTATCACACTACCAATCTTACAATGGTTACAATAATGGATGCGTTAGTGACTAAAGACACACGAGCAGTCCTAGTAAAATTCAGTTATTAGGAAAAAAGGAAACCTTCTTTCATGACTACTTCCCTTTGATAGAAATAGGCCTAACATGAACTGGATTTTTCTTCTGATGGTCACAAAACAGCAAAATTAAAAGAAAATTACTTAAAACGGGCATTAAAAATATCTGAGTATTAATTATAAATCTGTCCTGTTTAGCTCTATTCTCTAAAAGTATGCTTAAGATGCAGTGTTTTTAAAGGGACTATTCCCTTGGCACTATCGTGGTCTCACCAAGATAATAGGAATCACTTTGTTTTACTAGATGCAAAAGGTATTTAGATTAAAAATAAATTAATTTACTGGAGTACACAATCTACTAACCCCAAAATTACACACCTGATTAACTATGCATGCATTAGGTAAAAACAAAAGATTGCAGTTAGCAATCAGATCTGAAAAATAATTATTTCTCTTTCCTAGGTTAAGAAAAAAAGACATTTCCTCTATCCACTTCTTCAGTACAGCCTATTAAATTACTATGTGCTGGTGTACAAAGCAAAGAAAGTAGGATATAACCTCTGTGTTCTTGAATTTACTTCCTTCTATTGTAACATGTTCTTACTTTATGTGGGATTATCCTGCTCTTAAAATGAATTTTAAAGTTGACTCTTGGTGTCTTTCTTTTTCCTTTTCCCAAACACAAAACCGAGCCAATCTAAACATGCTGAAATTACTCAGCAGACTCAGCAAAGTCTTGTCATCTTGTCTTTCACCAATGGCAGAAAACTCAATTTTGTCAGCGTGGATTTAAAAGTAATTCATCATTGGTGCATCAGATTCACACAACAATGATTGAAGGAAACAAAGAGCATCCTTTATCTTTATCACAAAAAACCCCTGCAATTGCAATAGTACATAAAAGTCTTCTTTGGCCAAAAGCACTGTTGAGAAATGAGCTAACAGCTGCACATTTTTACTTGCTGAACTTAAGTCCATGAAATGAACCCAACACTGAGTCTAATATGAGGGAATCAATGGACTGTTGCCTTACTCGGTGCTTCTCCAAAGACTTTTGAACTGGAACAGAATTCCTTTTAATGAGCATTCAACATCTGGAGAATCCCCTTAAGAGTTATGAAAAGCCAAGTTTTAAAAACCTGCAAGAATACTAAATCCTACTGAGAAAACACCAGAAAGAAGGGGAAAAAAAGGAAAAAAGGGAAAAAAATGAGAAATCATCAATTCACATAAATTTATTTGGGAATTAAGAGTGAGTTACTTAATGATTTGGAGTATGAGAGATTTACTTTTAAATACTTTCAGACCCAGTCGTTCCTTTGATCAGCTGATAAAACTGGTCCACCCATAATTCGCAATAGACTTTTGGACCGTGTCCAGGTAACAATTTTTCTAACAGTTTGGAGGAATATAGTTCTACTCTGTTCTGTAAGAGCACATTTATACCTTTTGACAGTACCGTAAACAACCATGAGGAAAACCACTTCAAATCTCTAGAGCATTTTTCTTATTGCCTCCTTTCTGTTTCCCGCTCAGTTTTCAAAAATTGGCTGTAATGCTTTTCTGTCTGGAAAGTAAAAAGAACGGGATACTTCTGCAACTGTATTTTACTAGTCCTATACCTTATGCAGCAGGTGGCTAACGTCAGAAGAGTTCAAGTCAGACAGTCTCTGTACACTTGCAGACATCCAAAGTCTTTTCTATCTCAGACATACATATATGGATGTGTATATACATTGGACTTCTGGCCTCAGTTCACCAATAATTTAAATTAGGCCCTAGAAAGCTAGAAAAGCTGAATCTAGCAGGTAACCTTCAGAGTATCTCCAGAGTTTATGCATGCAATGAGTGCTGTCTGATGTATGCTATTATGAGGAAGGACAACTGATAGCCTTTCTCAGATTATTAGTTTTAACCTTTCAGAATTTGCCTTCACCACTTTGGTCCTAAAAAGAACAGTTGTTTGTGCAAATGAACTTTTATATTTCTCATGGCTGAAGAGCCTGATAAAGGTGAAGCATTTAAAGATCTCCTATCTTTTTTCCTCTTAGATTTAAAATAAAAAAATTGATAGTGATAGGTTAATAGATAAATAGGAGGAAGATTGGAGGGAGAAGAAATAGGATAAAGTTTTCCTTTTGTGCTTGCTATGATTTTAATAAACTGTGACCCTATTAAAACCGCCACTCCATACACTTTTGTAATCAGTTCCTTTTTTGTAATTGCACCAGTGTTGTATCCACTGTGTATGAATTTGTGCCAGATAAATATGGCTATGCTTCAAGAAGCACTATTTTTCAAAGCATTACCCTGAACTCTCTGGCTCAAGTACACAAATTTGAGGGACAAATGTCTCTGAAAAGCACAGTCTACGGAGCTTCCAACCCCTCTCTCCTACATGACTCTTCTGCAGTTGTACAAAGGCCAACAAACTTCAAATGAGACATGCAGACCAAAGCCAAATAATTCAGACTAAACTGATCAAGTTTACCCACTCAGTGCAAGATGTTTTCAGTTCATAAGATCTTTTTTCTTTTGTAGGCTAATTAAAACAGCTTGACGAAGACTTACTGAAATATGATGTTCCTTGCCATTCAAAAATTGTATGAGCCAATGCCAGCACTCCTCCCTGTTCACTTTTAAAGCCATATGCACTTCTCTTAAAGTTTTAAACCTGCTTAAGGTATTCACAGCTGCTTCTAATATTTTGACCGTTAGATTCTCTTTTTCCTCTCCAACTGAATTGCTATGAAGTATGCCAAATAGTTAATGTTGTTTTGGGTTTTTTTGCCTCTTGCATAATGCCGCTGTATCCAAACACAGTAACTGTGTGACTGAACAACTAAAACTTGTTTCTAGATTCAGAATCGAATAGCTATCCCTAAAAGCTGGCCTTTGCCTATTTAGCTAAGCATTGTTCATGTCAGCATTATTTACAGCTTTTACCATGTATAGGCAAAATAATGAATACTCAAAAACCATATATCTGGGTTTGAAAAGCCACAAATAAAATGCCTGTTTGGTATTTAAGGTTTATCCTGGTAACAGGAAAGACAAATCAGACAGTTTTGCGTAGCCTTTTTTGTTTCACTTGTCCTGCCTGTGTTTCAGATTGCTTAAGGAATTTCTATTGATTTGGACAAATATAACAGAAAGAATGAGGCTTGTAAGGTAATGATACAAACTTCGCAGATAAGAGTTTTCTCTTGTTACTGCTTTGGAAAATATGCAATAGAAAAACTCTGCACTGTAAAAGCTGTAGAGACTACATATATGTATAATATATATACACATATGGTTATACAGATATATATACATCTCCATATATAGTGTGGACACTGTACACAGACAAGAAGGCTTACAATGAGGGAGAGTGAAGATAGACTATGTGCTTTTTCTTCACATATATACTACTCTGACAGAAGATTTTAAATTGATTTCCTAATGCATGTGCCTAACAGCTTTTGAATATGCTAGCTAATTTGAACGAATTCTGAAGTAAAGTGAGAGTTCTCAAACATCCTACACTCATAATTTTTTTTTTCTTTACAAATGCAGATAGGCAGCCAGGCAAAAAAAGACTCTTGATCAAGACAGCAGTGTGAGCTCACTCTTGGTTAGATCTGAACAAGTGATCACCCAAAGACACAAAATACTAAGAAATCAGACTCCTCTACTCTTTTCATGGGTAATATGCTGTGTAAAAATGCATCACAATTAGAGGGACTATGACAATTTGAAATAACAGGAATGAGTAATGGGGCAAAAGGTGCTAACTAGCTATATAAACATCATACAGACTTCACGACCTTTGTAGAACCCCAAACTTTTGCTGGTTTAACCATCCTCAGGTAAGTCCGTAGCTGAAAACTGTATTTTAAAAATTTACACAAAAACCACATTCTCTTATTACTGTTTTGAAAACTGATGCTGCTACTGCTGTACCTAGCAGAGCACCAACAAATGTTTACATACCAGTTAGGTATGGCTCAGACTGCAAAGGCTGGAGTCACTCACCCTCCCCTATGTTAAGGACCCCACAGATATACATTACACTGCTGGAGAAACTTTTGCTAGCCTTGAAAAAAATCTTGAATTGACAACATCCGCAGTCCTCCAGTAGGTCCAGAGCCTCCCATGGAGAAGCCCATGCCAGCGATGCTTCCCACAGCCCGACTTGCCAGGAGCAGCCTGACAAGGTCTGGAAACACAGGGAAAGGAAAACGTTCAGTCCCTGAAGGCAGGGAGGGAGGATGACTCACCTGGTGCTGTTTCCAAATCATCCCGGCCAACCAAACCAACAGCTCGCTCACGTGCTATGAGCCCACCTAGCTTTTGCATAGTGGTACAGATGGAACCACCATCCAGCTCTTTTGCAAAAGGATAAAAAGTTAGAAAGGATATCCTCCTACAAAGAACAGGGGGGCTCGGTCCAGTGCTGTTATGTAGACCATTATAGCACCTTTCCTTAACTTGTCAAGGATTTACCAAGTTTTCACCATTTCATATAAGCACCAGCCAATTGAAAATTAAAAGAAAAAAGTAATTTTTCTTTCTTTTTTTGGTAATTTTAGATAGATGGTTCATAGTACATTTCTGAGACAGTCTTTGACAAGAGGTTTTTAAGAAACAGATGAGTAGAATCAGCAAATAATATAATATTTACCTCATTGTTCAGTTAGATCATAACTCTAATTAGGTCAGTTATACAAGTGTAAAATGCTCCAGTAAATGAGTGGAACTACTCTGGTATACAGTGAAATAAGAATCAAGCTCAGTTCCTTTTCAAGGAATCAACATCATAAGGTCTGTAAGTAGCAATACAGAAAGAGTGGGATCTTACATGTACATGGAGGCACTAGAAAGGTGACTGAACTGTGCATATGAAGACTGCCATGGTACAGACTGTGTAAGTGAACTTTTTCTGTTGGACACTGAGATGCATAGCTCTATCCTCCTTACCTGTGATCCCTTTCCGTCTCCTCAGGGTCACCATCCTCCCTCCCTGCACACCCCTCCTTCGCATCTTTTTACCAGTTTGAGCTTTAGGAGTTGTCAGCAAAATCTTCGGGAGGGACGTGCTACTTGTAAGCACAGTGACTCACAGACACACCGAAGAATAACATAAGCAAATTTGTACCAATTTTTTCTTTCTCTGCTTCTTCCCTCCTGTGGAGCTAGGAAGAAAAGCTCTCTTTCACTAAGAAAGAAAAATTGCTGGCTGTCTGGTCAATCAAGTGAATGCAGTGACTGTGGCGTTTGTGTTGCAGCCATTTTCATACACACAGTTCCAGATAACTTTGCGGTATCAACCTCAATGTGTACTTTGTTTGGAAAAGATTCCCCTAATCATCAAAGCACTGTATAAAAAAACACAATCATAGCAATTAGGGCATGCCAAATAGAAGAGACAGCTGTGAAGAATTTTTTGTCCATTCCTCCGAACATCCTTCCTTTGATTCACTTGAGTTCATATTTCTAGCCTTTAGCTTTGAGCTCTTTCAAAGAAACACAGCCCTTACATATCTATCAGGCGCTAACACTGCTCCACTGTCCGCAGAGTATTAGCAGGGCCTTGTGGCTCTCATCCACTCCACTCCCAAACACACACGCTTTCTTTACCCCATCCATGGGGCACTGAAAGTCTATAAGGCTCTCACTGCTCCTTCTAAAGGGTGATTTCAGCTGCAGTATCTGACAAGAAGTAAGTCAGCATACTACAGCAAGGCCAAGAGAAGTTCAACATTTAAACATTTATGTTCTAACATAAACATAGATAAAAAATTCTATTTATCTGTGAGCTGCTTCCCTCTCTCCTCACTTATTTGAGGCTGTTCTTACATCACAAGTGTTTTAGAATGAAGTCCAGGTCACTGTCCCACTTCCACAGCATTGAGCATCACTGACCCTCATTTGAGTACTTGGGTTTAATAGCTGGTAAGTTGTAAGATGGTAGAACATGTAAGTTTATTTTTAAGCTAACTACTGTCTATGGCGAGCTACATTTTTTATCTGAGGCACTGTCAAGTTTATTATCATGAAGCTAAAAAATATAGGCTCCTTAGCCTTAAAAAATAGAATCCTAGAATTATCAGGGTTGGAAGGGACCTTAAAGATCATCTTGTTCCAAACCCCTGCCATGGGCAGGGACATCTCCCACTAGATCAGGCTGCTCCGTAGTTTGGAGCTACTAAGAAAAACCCTGAAAACCCGTACAAGAACACAATGCAAGAAGTGGAGGTTTTTAAGAAGTCATGCTGTACAATAGCTGTACCACAGCTGCACAGTAGGCAGGAAGTGAACAGCATCGCTGGTTTCACATGAGCAACCAAGACATTTCAGAGGAATTCTAAAAAGGACTGAGTGCAGCTTGCCACAATTTAGATTAAATTTGTGGTTTAACACTGACATCAAAGAACACGAAAATATTAACAACCTGGCCAGCCTCAACAATTCTGTGTTTCTGTGATTCCATGATTTCTTCTTCTCTGAATTAAACTGGTTTATTCTTGCTTCTAATGTAACAGGAGAGACAAGAGAAAATTAGCATAGTATTATGCACTTTCTTTAGGACAATCAATAGTGTTTTGCGTGATTAAGAAGCTACAAGAGGAACATGTCAAGTACAAATGGTAACTAACCTCTACTGACCTGGAGGGGTGGGTAAATTACTAAAACTATTGATATTAAAAAGTCTTAGAGATGATTCTCTTGGAACTATCACAAATTCTTTGGGCACAGAAAATACTCCTAAATTAACTGATCTTAGTAAAGTATTTCAGACTGGACTCTGCAGCAATAGTATGATTGCATTGAATGGAAGTGTAAATAATCCTTTAAAAAAAAGAGATTAATAAGGTGAGCTAAGTAGGCTGCTAGAAGTGAACGCTATGTTTAAGAACAAAGCTCCATATTCATTGCACCTAACTGTAGGTGCCAGCTCAGGAACTAAATTACCACAAGTTCTCTCAATGCGAGATTGAGAGGAAAGCACTACCTGAGGGTGATTCAAATTTAGAGGCAACTTTGTAGGTGTCTCTCTCTCTCTGCAGCCTGCGAAATGATTAAAGTGGTAGAAATTGTATGAAGTTCATGAAAAATTCTCATCTGTCCCCTTGATGGGATAATCCAAGTTATTACATTATGTTCAGATCTACAAAGTGGCCGTTTCAGAGAAACTAAATAAGCTATGAGGATAGAAAGACAAAAACAACACAGAGCGTCTACAAGAAACTAGCACAAATATAGAAAAGATCAGGATTTAGATTTTTATATGTATCTAGTGAACTTGACAGCCCCAAATTCTAGGCTATCCAACTCAAAAGTTTTGAAAAGAAATTAATTTCTGTAAAAAAGTTGGTACTTTGTAAAGACCTTAAACACTTAGATACACAAATCAGTCACACCTTTAATAGGCCTATTTCTCATATGCCTGTGACACTGACACAGCCAAGTGTTTATATTTTTGGATGGCAGGCATTTAGCTACCTTATGTCCTCTATTTTGCAGGATATTGTTCTTATTTGTCTGAGGCCTTCTGTTTCTTACCCTGATATAAGTATATATCTGTGTTCTTGGAGCTGCCAGATTTGAGATATGAATGGTGGCAACCAAATTGCTCACACCAGCACACATGCATGGGGCATGCTCGGAACAACCTGCAGATCCCTGCTAGTGAAGCATAACATACAGCCTGAAAACAAGCAGACTAGTTAGACAGGTGACAGTTCCAAGGCTTTCCAAACATTTCTGCTTCATGATAGTTTGCCAAGCAATGTAGCTTGCAGCTCAAGAAGGGATTTACCAGAGAGATTACAGCGGCTACAGTCAACAAGCAGCCCCCTTTGCAGAGTACACATCCAGCCTGATTAAGGCTGCACATAGCCCTGTCACTTGCTATAAGCCCTTCTACTTATTTAGAGATGTTAAGCAGCAAACATAATTCCTTAATGGTATCCTTCCCCACGAGCAATGACTGTAGCTGTTGCAGCAGTGTCATTCAGTTTCCAATGAGAACAAAAATAACTCAGGTGAGGGAGGTGGCAATCCTCAAGAGGATTTGGGATACTTTCCTAAAATTATATATGCAATACTCTGCAAAAATATGAGGACACTTTAATGGTAACCTGTTTTTATACTGGTTGAACTATGTGTTTTCAGATCTTGCTTCTTTAAGTATATGAGTAGTTTCTAGATTAATGTCATCCTTCTCTTCAGAAATACTGTGACAGCAAATGGAGAAGGAGGGAAGCCAATGCTGGCAGCTGAATGCAAGTGCTGTGTAAATCAGATGATGCTGAGATAGTAGAGAACTTTCAAAATATTTGTAACGCCTTAAATATTTCTCCTTGTGTGTACGTCTAAGGCCTGTGTGTGTATATATGCAGTCACATTGCCATATACTCAGTAAATTAATTCATTATAGTACTTCTGGGTAACAATTCATTTCACTATCTCTACCATCTCTGTAGCACTAAGCAGAAAGCTGTGAGAATATATCAAAGTGAAACATGTCTCTTTCACAGCGATATCTCCATTTCCTATGCAACTGGCTCATTTCAGTGTTATCTTTTCTTGCCCATCACTCCTCCTCACCACTTCTCAGGGACTTTCCATAACTTCATATTACCAATCTGTTTTAGGAATCAAAAAAGGATGCTCCCCTGATAAAAGCATGCCCAGATCCATCACTCTTAATCAGAGCTATGTCTGCACTAGCTTTCCAAGTAGTCTCAAAATATTTAAATAACATGCTTTGAAACACAGATGTACAATCCGTAATAATAATGGTAATACTAGTTATATAAAAAGAGAATATCTTCCTAAATAGAAGCTCCATACTATAGGTAAGATTAATCTCAACTAATTTTAGACCCTGAAAATAATGTATTTAACTTAAACTGGATGGTTCATCTCCCCTAAAGCAGTATATGTACATACCTCCAGAGGGTGAGTCACTACCTTTATATAAACATCTCAGAAAAGTGAAAGGAATTGCCCTCAAGAAGTAATTATCTCTACCATCTGGTTATAGTAGAAGCCCAAGCAACTAGCTCAGACTAGAAAACAATCCTTTAACTGGCTAGGAAGTAAGATGAATTCCACTGTGATCAGAGCCTCCACACAGTCTCTGAAAATATCTGGACACTAACTTCTCACCTGTGTGTTGTCTGTCCTCAGCCTCCAGGGGAGTCTTCCACCCTTTCCTAGTCTGACAGATAAATATTGCTTCAGTTTTCAGTAAATGCAAAAATTACAAGGCAGAATTAACAACATTTCTCCAAACAATTTTTATTCCATGCTCCCTGGACTACATTGATGCTGGACTTCACTCATCTATGATGCAGAAAAAAGAGCCAGGACTCTCTTGAACCCTCCTGATATTTCCCATTGGCCCCAAGTTATTTGCAGACAGGATAAAGCAGTCCCAAACAGCATTTCCCCTGTGCTCCACATCTTCTATCCATACTGACCATTCATCACATGCACATAATCCTGACTCAACAGCATTCAGCTATCATGACCTAATATTGATAAATTCAAAAAGAAAGAATTCATTAAAGAAATGGAACACTTCCGAACAATGATCTATACAGGCTGGACCCTTTTGCTGTGTAGAAGGAGACAGAGAAGGCAAGATATTGGATTGGTAATAGAGACTGTGAGCGAATTTTTACTGAGCACATTTCTACTGCCAAAAGTCATTTACAGGCGGGACAGAAGGAGCCTCAATTTTAATCTTTGGAGCCATGAATGTGAACAATTCTCTCTGCAGAATTTATGAGCTGTTTTACTTATCAGTATTTCCTCAGAGTTTTCACGCAGTCAGATTGATTACCCTTTCCTCATACTGTTTGTGCATACTTGAGTTTGGCTATACCGTGCATAAAATGGACATGAACTGCATACTGTACCATACAAGGAAATTAAAGGCAGTGGCATGCCAATCACAGTGATTAAATTTTTGTTCAAAAAACACATTATGATATCACTCGCAATAAAAAAAATTGCATTTCTGAATATTTCAGCAACAAGCATAACGTAAATATTTCAGGATTTTTTAATTAGCCAAATTCCATAGGTCGTCTAAATGGAAGGAATACAACAAAAAATAGAGATGAGAAGAGTTTTATTTCTATAACAAGCTCAGCTTTCATAAAACAATTAATTCTGAATGTTTCCAGTACACAGAAGTCTCAGATTACCTGATTACCAGAAAATACCAGTCATCTGGTATAAAACAGCTCAGGATATATAGCCTAACATTCCCAAAAATGAGGCCTGTGCCCTGGACCTTCAACACACTGCATTTTATTTTGAGAATCTTTCCCCTGCAGTGCTAGGGACCCTGACATAGACTGTAGCTCTGCACAGGACCAGCAAAGTTCCCATAAAAAAAATGGATGTACAATCTGTGTGACTCAAGGAAGTAGGGAACAGTTCATCAATACATCCATAGACAGATAAATTGATTTCTTCAAGTAGCAGCACTAGCAGTGGCAGTTTCTGTCCAGTTTTAGCATAGAAAGTCTGGGAAAGACGTTAATAAAATTTCTCAAAAAAAACCCTTCACTCCAGGGCAATGCCTACTGGATAGATTTCTCCATTTATGAAGAAACCTGAGTATAGAGATTTTAAGCATATGTATCTTATCTGAGTTTAGGCTTTGTCTGAGGCTGGAATACTCCAAGAAGCATTTAAAAATGAACAAAATTTAAACCAAGATATTCCTTACTTTCCACAATAACAGAATATATTTATTTGTTATTTTATTTTACTTGCCTATATAATCATGACAGTAGATAGGCTTTAATAGAGCAGAGTAATGAAAATGAATTACTAACATAACACCCTCCATTATAGGATGCAGTTTGTTTATTTAAAAAACACCGTGCTGGTTTATGGAAGAAGTAATGGGCTATATCTCTTGAAGATATGTCTTCTGATAACGTGAAAGCTTACAAATTGTCTAGCCACAATGAAATGGGATGTACTATTTGATATATTCATCAATGACCTGGATGAGGGAACAGAGAGCACTGTCAGCAAGTTTGGTGATGACACAAAACTGGGAGGAGTGGTTGACACACCAGAAGGCTGTGCTGCCATTCAGAGAGACCTGGACAGGATAGAGGGCTAGGCGGGGAGAAATCTCATGAAATTCAAAAAAAGCAAGTGTAGAGTTTTGCACCTGGGAAAGAATAACCCCAAGTTACAGTACAGATTGGGGATTGACCTGCTGGGGAGCAGCGTAGCAGAAAGGGACCTGGGGGTCCTGGTGGACAGCAGGATGGTCATGAGCCAGCAATTTGCCCTCATGGCCAAGAAGGCCAATGGCATCCTGGAGTGCATTAGAAGGGGAGTAGCTAGTAGGTCGAGAGAGGTCCTCCTGCCCCTCTGCTCTGCCCTGGTGAGGCCACATCTGGAATATTGTGTCCAGTTCTGGGCCCCTCAGCTCAAGAGAGACAGGGAACTGCTTGAGAGAGTCCAGCACAGAGCCACAAAGATGATGGAGTGGAACATCTCCCTTATGAGGAAAGGCTGAAGGAGCTGAGTCTCTTTAGCTTGGAGGAGACTGAGGACTGACCTCATCAGTGTTTACAACTAGGTAACAGGAGGACAGCCAGGCTCTTCTCAGTGATGCACAATGACAGGACAAGGAGCAACAGGTGCAAATTGGAGCTCAGGAAGTTCCACAAAAACATTAGGAAATTCTTTTTCACTGTGAGGGTGACAGAGCACTGGAACAGGCTGCTCAGAGACACTGTGGAGTCTCCTTCTCTGGGGACATTCAGAACCTACCTGGCTGCGTTCCTGTGTGACCTAGTGTAGGTGATCCTGCTCTGCTAAGGGGGTTGGACTATATGATCTTTCTAGGACCCTTCCAATCCCTAACATTCTGTGATTTTGTGTGATTCAGTGATAACCTTATTCCAGTGAGTAAACAGAGAAACTCTCATTGATTTCAACAAGAACACAGCAAGTTCTGATTTCAGAAGGCTGTTTTTGCCATGTTTCTAAAATGAAGTATTTAAAGTGATGGAGCAAACAATGGATACTTTAAAGGATGGCAGGGAGACGACAAAAGTGGAGAGTTGCAGAAGAGAGCAAATACAGGGTAACAAATTCTACTGTGGAAACTGACTCCTAAATAACTTAAACATTTTATTTACAGTCTTTACGTTGGCCTCCTTGGTATTGCTGAGGCAGCTTCACACCTAAGAGGAACTTGGGGACTCAGTGTAGCCTGGGAGAGAGACAGACCGCAGAGCTGCCAGCCTGTCCCTGGCCTGCCACTGGGAATTTGGATTGCTGCTGGAGAGCTCTGGATGCACAGGCTGAAACACGTGTTCTAAACGGCACAAGGATCAGTGTTTGTGCTGGTTTTGCCTGTTTCAGTGTTAAACACACTGAGTAATTCTACAAATAGTAAAAAGTAAAAGAGTGTATTGTTCATCTCACTATTATTATTAAGAACAGCAATTCCATCCTTTCTAAGTCTTCACCAAAATTATAACATTTATGACATATACAACATATACATGTATATGTGTACACATGTATAATGTGTATTGTTATAGATGTGATGTATGTGACATATGGTACATGTGCATCAATAAAAAATATTAAAGTGTGTAGCTCATTTAAATATGTCTCTAAATTACCTTCCACAGTATTTTAAAAATATTTAGAGTATATTTTAAACTTTTGTAAAAACATAGACAAATGCCAACAGGTATATGAGCATACATATCCATCTCTAATATGCACCATAAACTAAGTATATATAGTGGTTTCAGTCCACATAGGATACACTGCTGTTGCTAAACTTACATTTAATATCTTTGTTATAAAAATGAAATCTCATAGCTGTTTTAGAAGAGCTGTAGTAATCTGTTCTGTCAATGATATCCTGTTTTAATATATTCAGTCATCTCCACTCCAACCTGTGCCCCTGCTGCTCTGAAAACATCAGGGCACACCAATGCTTGTCACACTGTAACACGTCTGAAAGTACCTTAAAAAAACCTGCAGGATGAAGTTATGAAAATGAGCATAAAAAATTATTAATTAAATAGCTCTTCTGAAGACTGAAACGTCGAACTGCGTTCAAATGAAGACAGAGAGTTGATCTCACAAATTAAAAAGCATTGTAAAGTATCGTTGCCTTACACAGTCTTTAAATCTCCACTTAGAATTGTATCAAGCACTAGTCAAAATATTGTAATTTCTAAAGTCTATTCAAATAACCACAGGTGGCGGTTGAAGAAAGCTGTTGCACTTGGAGTTTCTTGTTTTGTAACAAAGTACCCACTTGTCTATTTCTGTTAAAATGTTTCAACACTAACAAAATAGTTGTATAACATCACACAGTTGCATGACATCCCTCAGTGACAGAATCACAGACAAGGGCGTCATCTCAGGAATTACCAATTTCTTATACTCGTCTTCATAGCAGAACAACATGAAGTGATACCCCAAACTTTTTGAAAAGATCCAAAGTCTTTTGGAGCTCTGTAATGCTGGCAATATGCACCCATTGCAAAAAGCCTCCACTCACTCTTCAGTGCAGGTTAACTGCCGCATTCACATGAGTTCCGCAAGAAATGGACTCAGTTGCAAATACAGGTTTGCTAATGAATATTCACTGTCCAGTTCATGAATGCGCCGCTGCTTTATGGCTTGATCAAGATACATAATATATCTGTCTAATTGGTTAGAGCAAAATAAATCACTTTTGCCAGAATTGTGTTGTGAATCTTGGATTCACATTGTGAAAGGCCATTGAGATCCTTAAAGATGTCATGTATATAGCTGAGTGAAAAATACTTTTGAAAATACTGACTTTGCTGTCATCTAAAATGAAATTTTTAGTGGCAAGTGAAGGAAACTTTTATCCCTTTAGACTGAAATGTGACCACCATCACTCTGCCTTTGCTGGCATTTATATCAGTATTTCACAATGATATCTTACAACTTGTATCAAATTAAATGAGATCACCTCCAATGTTCAAGAGAAAAGGGATCAAATTTTCCATAGATGCAAATATGTCCCTAATCCTCTTGCTTTTAGGGAGTTGGAGTTCTCCAGTATCTCTTTTGCTGATCTAAATCTCCTGTATTACATTCTTTTTCTGTTGCCAAATCCCCTTTAAGTAATTTTTTTTGAATGATAGTGTTTAGTCCGACACACGGTTCCCAGTATGCTCTGTTTTCTGTGCTCCCTTCTCTGAAACTTAATTTGATTTGCTTTTTCAGCTTCCCTCACGACTCTACATCTACTCTGCATCATCTCTCCAAATGAGGCAGAATAACCCAGAGAAATCCTGCACTGACATGGCAGGGCCCTGGGAAGAAAGCCTTGTTTCCATTTCCACACATTTTTCTTTTATTCTCCACTCCCTTGTGCTAATATCTTGTCTTATAAACCAAAATTTTTATAAACCAAAACTCTTTAAGGCTGTGACTGACATAGCTGTCCTAGACTGGAGGACTTCTTTGATATTCCAGATATCCAGCTGAAGAAACCCTGTTCTTCCTTATGTGTGGTCCATACATGAAAGTTCTGCAAATTAGACTGTATTCAGAAAATTGCATCTGGATAGGGCATCACCCATGAACAGAGCATTTGACTGTCAATCACCACACAGAGTTTCTCTGTGGACCAACCTTCTTCTTACATTTCAGCAAATAGCACAGAACTGCACCCGTCTTCACTGTGACACTGCAGTGAGGTAAATAAAGAAAACAGTGAAGATGCTGATATTCTCTCCTTACCTTTGTCAGGATTACAAATTTACACAGGTAATATATGTTTTATACAAAATGCCTTCTGCTTCTGTGTTCTTATTACAAGTAAGAATAAAGCATCGGTGCATTATTAAACTGAAAGAGAGGAAGCTGTTAACATTAGTAACTGATTACATAAAAAAACAATAATCAGTTTTTCTAAGGTCATTCAAAGTAACTTCAGTTATATTTTTAAATTAGATTATTTCTTCAGTATTGAAAAAAAAAATAAAATGAAAATGTACTTAGCTACCAAACAACTTCACTCTGAAAATAATGGCATTATTACCATTTCAGACAGGAGCTGAGTTGGGAGTTGGTACTTGATAAAAGTCAGAAGTGAAACTATATTGTGGATTCCCATGCAAGCTGCTAGGCCTTACTCCCTCTCAGAAGCATTTCAAAAGCCGAGCTGAACCTGCAGCTCTCAGGTTTTCAGCCTTGTGCTGCTCCTTCATGAGAAACAGATTCCTTCAGCTGCTCTTTTTCCAGCACACTCTCTCTGGCTGGTGAGCCGGCCAGCAATGACTAAAGCAGGCAGACTGATCAGCTGAGGAAACTTCTAAACTGCTTTTGAACTTTTATTTGTTATTTCACATTCTTATTTAATGCCTATTTATTTCCACTACAGAGACAGCATAAAAAAAAAGAACACCCCACAAAAAAACAGAAAACACCTCCAAAACAAAATCAAACCAAACACATACACACAAAAAAACCCAACCAAAAAAACACACCTGGAAACCCAAAGCAAAAAAAACAAACAAAAAACTACCCCCAAAAGAAAGAAAACAGCTTGTTTACTGCACAGATGTCTTGCCAGGAATTCCTATTGTTGTAGTGGTGAGTAAAAGTCCTGCACCCTGACTTATGTCTTACTCACCCTAGATCACGTATGAGCGATGCAGCCTTTCCTGATTAATGAAAGTGGTCAAATGTTTTACAGCACTTGCTAGGAGTCATCTTTCTGTGCATGACCACTCTGATTACTAAGCTGTGGTGGTTTTACTCATGCCCTAAAAATCGAATCCTGATGCACAACAGGAAGTTTTCACTGCCAAATCTTTTTGGAGTTTAACACAGCATCAACATGACACAAAGACAGGTGTTAAAATTGTCAGAGGGAGTTGTTTTGAAATGGAAAAGACGTGAGACCGCTCAACATCTAGTTTTGTTTCAGCTTTTCAAATTTGCCACAATTCACCAATTTGAGAGTTTCACCTGAATAGAGTATTTTGTACTGCTGAGACATATGTAGAAGGATGAAACGCTTTCCGTTGTGTAAAGATCAGAGGGGCAGAACAGTAAGGGAGGGTTTACAGAAAAATAAACATAAATGGAAAGATAAGTCAGACCAAATGTCATACTGAAAGTGGGTTAGGACAATACTAATATTATACTTGGTTAACTTCTTGCATGTTTTAGGCAGAGTTAGTACAGACGTTTAGTGGCTGGCACCTTCTCAGTTTATATATCCAGAAATACTACGATCCAGCCTTAACCACTTTAAAATTATGCTTCCCTTTGATTTGCTTATTTTCCAAGTTCTCTCAACTTGGTTTATACAGAACATACTCAAGAGCCATCAGAAATCTGCACATCATGCACAGGGGAATTATCCCTTTCCATTTATCAGACAAAACACTGTGCATTCCTTTTCTGAATTTTAAATAAGTTATGGTCTCTTTCAGCCAATGTCCTCTTGCCAGTAAAAACAAAACAAAACAAAAAAAGGTTTGTGACCTTAAAAACATCATGGGCAAGTGAAGATTCACACAAAATATTCCACTAGTAGGTTTGAGAATAGATAGAGGCTTCCTCCTCTTCCAGCTTAATCCCCAAACACCCTCACTGTCAAAAGGCTATTGTTAAGGCATGGGCTTCCTCCAAGACCACATCCTGTGAATCAGGTCAAAGTGAAACACGGAGCTGCTTTAAATGAACTACTCTTTGTGTGCCCTGTATGCAAGTGCAAGAAAAACTATGAGACTCCCAAAATTAGTGTACTAGAGAAAAAAAAAAACATAGTGGACCTAGACCAGAATGAACACATAGTTTTCTTTTTAAAAAACAAACAAAAAATCCCACTCCAGTTCTCATTTGTAATGCATGCCCTTATTATTTACTAAATACAAGACTTTTTGATACAAAGAGGCTAAACATTGTATTCAAAGGAAGCAATTAGGACCAAAAAAGTCATCTCTCTTTTAAAAAATGACTGCTTTTATTCCATAACTATTTCTACTTTCCACATCATATTTAATAAGGGAAAAGCTTATCAACAGCATTGCACGCAGGACTTTTGATGAGTGTTATACTGTTCCACAAAGGGCACGATATATTCTGCATCTCTAATAAACTGTGTCAGAGTCTGTGTTGACTGGATACGTCAAAATCAAAGAGTGTGGCTCCTGGAGTAAAATTCAACCTCCAGCTCGGAGCTGGGCCCACACTGATGTTAGCCATTGACATTGTAATGAACAAAAAGCCACAACTGTCCTTATGAAGCAAGCAGGAAAAATAACTCATTATCTGTATGTTTTCCTCTTAACCAATCCCTTAGAAAAGACAAAGGATGGGCTTGTGGTTATGATGTGGAGACTGGGACTCAAGATATATATGAGCTGAAATTCCTAGTTCGGCCACAAAGTCTCTGCCTCAGTGTGGGAAAATCATCCATTTCTCCTTTAATCTCTCTTTTGCCTCTTCACTACGGAGATAATAGTTTTCCCTTTCTCCTACACTCCGTGTAATCCAGCCACATGCTCTGTAGGGCTAAGACTAACTTCTCCTGTGTGCGTGCACACTGCCTGTCATGATAAGGCATCAAGCAAGTATAATTTTTGAGGATCATAGTCTGGCTGAAACTCAGAAAAAAATCACAGAAAGGATGTTCTCATGTGTTTTTACTTGAAGGAAGAAAAGTTTTTCAGCTGAACCAAACTTCACAATCTTAGTGGTACCTCTCATTCTGCTGGGTGTGCTGGGATGATCCTGTCTTCTAGAGACCACTTAGTACAGCCCCTACAGCACGCAGCCAGCTGAAATATTCACTGCGGTGCTCCTGGTTCTTCAAAATCCAGGGATTCTACATTCCTTGTTACAGAGCAAAGAACTGAGTCCCTGAGAGTCACTCCACTGCCAAACCCCACAAGGTCTTGAGGTATGTGGGCAGTCCAATACAGATGTCCTACATGCTAGGAAAATCAGTGTTTCCAAGGAAGCAACTAGTTAGCTCATCTCCAATGATACCTTACCTGTGCTTATGGGAATCAACTGGAACTGCAACACTTCAGCGAAATGCCTCTGCAAACACCCAGACTGCACAATGGCATTTTTTTTCTAGGAGACATCAGAGCTGTCTCCAAAGGGAGACCCTCACATCTCCACAGCACTGCGGGCCACAGGCCTGCCAGCTCAGGTTCCTGGAGTGGCATGGTTTCATTACCACAGATCTACACTCAGCTGAATCACTGAATGAGAAGAGAGAATGAAAATACCATCCAGGAAGGCGGTCGAGCCCTTTGCATGACAAAGAACAAGTGTTAGTAATGCTATGAATGGCAGGTGTATACGTGTGTCTTTTGTAAAATTTGCCAGTGATGGAGATAGAATAGCTTCTGTGTGCAAAGCATTTCTCTGTCTAACTACTGCTACTGCTGGGAAATTTTACTAAAGACTAACTAGAACCTCCTGGGGTATAATATATAAGCCTATTATCTTTATCTAGAGATGGAGACCACTTTTGTCTGTTTATGGTCATGGAGAAGAGATTACCCCAAGGGGCTGTGTTTATTAGCTCTGCCGTTGCACCAAACGTTGCTGGGTTGTTTCAGGTTTTGGAGCTCTGCTGGTTTTCACACATACTGGGATCTGAATATGTGAATCCACACTCAGGCACACTTCCATTTTCAAGGAAAAAGGATTTTATAATGAAAAGCTGTTTGGTCAGGAAATCCCCTAGCAGCTTTCCCAGGCACAGATGAGATACAAAAGAGTAAGAAAATTTGTTTTCTGCTGATGCCTAATATGATCTTGCAACATACAAATTAATATGTAAAAAATGAGTTTTACGTTTTTATTTTGTGAAAGGAATGAAAAGAAACCAGTAGAAAAGTAATCAGAGGTCTTAAGTCCAATTTGGTAAAATATCCTCCTGTGCATGACCCAAATTGCTAATTATGAACAAAAAGCATCTTTCAACCTACAGTCAATACAATTTGCTCACAAATACAAAAGCTTTGAGAGTTACACGTTGTGTTACTCTACATTTGTCTCAATTATATGGAAATCTGGTTGGTACAGCTGATTAAAAAAATAAACATGTAACAGTGAAGTTGCTTCCAAGCTCATACATCATGAGGCTCTTAAATCAGTTATAATATAGCGTAGACAGATGGTGCTGGATACATAAAGCACATTAAAGATGCTGTTATCTGTTTGATTAAGAAATAATTCAGAGCACAAGGCAAGAAGCTGGAATTGCTGACAATCTGAACTCCTGCCAACTGTCCTGGCTTCACTGAGGCTGCGTGAATTTGAAACACACAGTCCCAGGTGTCAGCAGTGCTGATTGAAATTTCTGGCAGCTAGTTCAGTGCTTTGGAAACAATGCTGGCTTCCCATCACTAGCGGTCACTATGGGGAGAAGATAGGCGGTCTCTGGCTGCTTCTGCTGCCCTCTTTGTTGCCTTGGCTGTAGAGCTGTAAATGAAACACTCGGCACAACGAGCAGCCTCCTTTCCTGCCAACCCACAAGGCAGACATCGCCAGTGCACTAGCATTTAGGAAAGGAAGGGTATGATAAAACGGGAAAAAAACCCTCATTTATTTATGTTCCCTAGATTCAGTATGTCAAGAAACTCAGTGAAGCTTGGCCCCGAGAGACTGGACTAAAAGGTATCCAAGAAATTGAAAGGTCAAAGAGATGTGGGATTGCAACAGATGCTCTGCTTGGGAGAGATTTGGGGAATAGTGAGAAAGGGTCACAGAGAACCAAAAGCTAATGGTGTGGAAGGGTTAGCTGAGGGAAGACAGAGATATGGAAGTCGTTCATGGCACACATCTGGTTTTCCAATGTGCACAGTACTCCCACTGACGTGAGCGTGAGCTCCACCCATGTAGGGCAAGCAAAAATATTTGTCTTGAGATCTCTCTGGACAAGGGAGTCTAGCTGTTCTCCAAGTCTGGTGTCTGGTGACTGGCACATCACTGACAAACTGCTTGGAAGAGGGAAAAAACGGGTGATTTACATGCTCATTCCAATGTCTTGCTGCAACAGGGCTGGCTGAATGACACTGGAAGCCCTCAGACCAAGACTAAGACGCAATAGTATGATACTAAGTAACATAGACCTCAAGAGTCACTTTAATAGCAACACTACGTGCTTTTATCTAATCACATCAAAGAATTTAGCTTTGTTTTGTGACACTGACACTCAGATTACTTTAACAATGTTCACTTGGTACAACTAAGTGTTGCAAGCCCCATCCGTTGTTGGCCATGCTCCCTAGGTAGAGCACATCTCTTTTTCTCTGTTCCATCAATTTACAGGCTCCTTCCCAGGCCCAAATGCTCAGATTTCAGTGCTCTACAGAAGCAGCCAGCTGTGCCTCTTTCCTCAGGCAAACACATCATATTCTTCATCATTTCTTCCAGAAGGCCTTGTAGCAGATCATTCTCCTAAGATGCCATGAGATGTTCCTGTATCAAAGTTAGATTTTTTTAATGCTGAACTTGGTGGGACTGGACCCCGCTAAGGGAGATCACAAATCACCATCCATTCATCCTCTGGATACCACTGTGTCCATCTTATGAGAATCTTAATATAAATTCCCAACACTGAAGTATCTAGTAAAGTTTTACATTTACATATGTGTACTGGATCAGTTGTGGAGCCTGACTAGCACTTTCCAGTAATGAACAGTGATATGAAAAATGTTGCAGTCATAACAGGAAGACTTGATTAGTGGATACAGAGAAAAATCAGTCATATTCATAAGACTGTAAAGATGTCTGCCAACAGGAAGGAAGAAGAAGATAAAGCAGACAGCAGCAGGCAGATAACATGGACAAAAAAAAATTAAAAAAAAAAAAGAGAAAGAAATAGTATGACACTAAAGGAATGAATTATCTCAGGAAAGAAGGCTAAAATCTTATCATCCAAGACATATAACAAAAACACTGGAATTAACATATCAGATATAGCACAGAGAAAATCCAGTTTGCCAGCATAAATGATGGTGCAGTGCTCTTGAAAGAAGAAAGTTTGATGACGGGAGGAAAACCTTGGGAACATAAAGCAGAGCACTGTAAGGAGCAGCCCAGGAAGCCAGGCCAGAAGTCTGGTGTGCCTACCAGGGGTACTGACTCCCTGCAGCTGCTCAAGTTTGTGCCAGACAAGATTTGTGGTTTGCAGTTTAGTGACCAAAGTCATTTCTGCAAAGAAAATCTCTCTCCATTCCTTTAGTTTTAACCCATTGCTTAATTTACCTTTCTACCACATCACTTGATTATTTTTTTCATTTTGTTACTGTTTAATAGCCCACTCTACAACTAGAGCAGTATCACATGGCAGCCTAGCATGATCTGATAATTTTGGTCTCATTAATTTAGGAAGCGGTACAAAAGTGGTGGCACAGGCATATAAATAATATTGTTCCCACAGTTAGAAAAATACTACAAAAGATGATGGTGCTTTCAAAAATGGGTTTGCATAAAAACACTCTATGGTCCAACTGAACAGCAAAACACCATCTGCTTCAAAGAGAGCCAGCATTTCACCTCATGAATCCAGCAGCTGGATTCCTTTCCTGTGTACATATATAGGAATAAACTTTTCTCTATATGATACTCAGGGAAAAAGAATGTACTCTGAATGCTTGCGTTTAAATATTTTGCATGACTCTTCACATCAGAAGTGCTCATGCCGTCAGTTTAAACACTGGTGGGTTTACAAGAAAGCAGATGGACAAGTATGTGACCTAGGTACCGAAGCATGGATTATGAAATTTTTTAATGAACTTATAGTTGAATAAACTACACAAAGAATAATTTAAGTAATTAGTAACTTATTATTTGCTTTCCTAGGCTTAACTATGTTCTCTCCAATTACGTAGAAGTTTGAATATAATCACCTCAAACTTTTTCCACTATAGTTTTTCTTAAAATAACAATATTACTTTCATTAAACTTCAAGCTGCATCATGTCCACAAAAAATAAAACAATCAAGTCTACCTGTACAAGTGGAGCAAAATGGTGTGAGATGGCAGACACGCCTAAGGAAAAGAGAACTGCTGTTTGCAGCTGTATTCCTAACCAACCTTGCAAGGCAGTTCTGTGAGAAAGCCAACACAAGTGTCAAAAGTCTCAAACAATCAGGTGTGGTGAGACTGAAGGCCATAGAGGAAACAGCTGGATAGCAATGACCTACTGTATTGACATGTATAATCCAAATTTATCTTGGAATCCTTAGCGCTTATAGATAGCAACAGGATATGTCTCAGGGACTACACGTGTCCATCTAAGTGCCCTCCAGACCGGATGAGAAAGCTGGTGACCCACAGTGCAGCCTAGGTAAAATACCAAAGAAAGCAATGCTAAAGGTTGCAATCCAGCAGCTGAGGGCAAAAGTTAACCAGATGATTAATTCATATATTCCATTGTCTTTCTGCAGATAGATATCCGTAATTTTTCACTCAATAGTCAGTGTTGTCTTATATCCAATGATACAGCGTACAAACAATATGCTATATAAGTAGATTTTACTCACAGTTGGAAACTCAGAGTAGTATCCATTACATATTGATTGAAAGACCTTTTACCTGATCACTATTACAGTGAAACATTCCCAAAGTACAGTCTTGTATACAACAGAGTCACGTAGGAATATCTGATCTGATTACTATGTTTGCTAACCAAAGAAGTCAACCAAAGGTCTGTTGGAAACAGCACTCACAAATGGCCAAGCTTTGAGACAACACAATCTGTAATGCAAAACTTGCATCTGCTCAGCAAACCTGGAGAAACATGAACCCCAATAACTGCCTCAAATTTGTGCTTAGTACTACTGCTTACATAACTTGGACATACTGCTGAGGCTGCCAGGCACTGGGAAACAGGATGGTATAGATCTCCAGCACTGATGAAAAAAAAGTGCATTCAATACTTTAAGGCTGATACTTTGAAGTTTGCTAGTAAGAAAAGCTTAAAAGTAATTTCTTCACCATAACCACTCACCTTATAGCTCAAAGCACTTTGATGAAAAGATTTCATGTATATTGCTTAAAAGGTGAATAAAAGAGCATCCTTCAAAAACAATCTGCTTGGGAGAAAACTGGGCAAAGGGCTGCCCCTAAGCTTTACTGGGAATGTTGGACTTTTAAGGGGGGAATACAGAAAGGCTGCAGAAATTAGCAACCTCTTGAATTCTCAGCACTTCTGTAAATACAGATTGCCAGTGGAGATTTTCAGACCATCATGTGCACAAACTGGCATTGCTCTTCAAGGATCATCTCTTAAAAGCACGTAGATGCCTCCAAGAGAACAGAAAGAGAGAGATCTAAACAGCTTGAAGGTTGTTTTTTGGAGGTTGGTTTGGTTTGTGTTTTGCTGCGGTTTTTGTTGGTTTTTTTAAAAAAGAGCAGTTTCTAAGATTACAAGTATTGTTAAACCATGAAACATGAAACAGCAAACTGGGGTCATAGTTTGGGTCCATCTACTCTGTTACTTTACTCACTAGCACTTCAGCAGGGCTCAGGACCAGATGCCTCAGGAGGATATCACTCCTATTATGTCTCATACTAATCATAAATAGTTTCCAAGAGTTTTAAACACCGGAGGCAAGATCATTTATGCCTTTCTCTACATTTTTTAAAGAAACAAGAAACATCTATGATCTCTCATCAGGTACTGCAACTGTATTCTTTTTTGTTTTTTCCAAATATACTACTTACAAACCTAATTTACTTTTCACACAATACCCATTAAAGAGGAAATATAAATAATATTTTTGATTAAAAATTATCATGCAAGTAGGAATTGCATTGTGTTGAAAAGCTATATTATTATATTCATGTCACACTTATGTCATGGAACAGGGCTGTTCATCACTTCTGGTAATCAAGAGATGAACAATCTGCTCCTTCTTTATATTTCTACATAGCATGTCTGAGACCACCAACACATCATCTTAGGAAGGCAAGGGGAGGTGATACAAAATACTCCAAGGGGAAAACTAAGTGACACGACCAAAATCACATAAGGAAATAAGTGGCAGAGATTAAAAAGCAAACCAACTGTTCAGAATGCCAATCCTGTGCTTTAGCCACAAAACCAACTTTCTTCACTAATACTGGATTAACTAAAACCAAAGGAAAAACAAGTACATATATTATGTGTATCCTGCCACTTTAATAACTCTGATGACACTCAAGTGTCCTCAAACTGAGTAAGAAGCAACTACAAATAAATGTTTAATCCCAGTGTGGTAATCAATTCCACAAACCGAAAGTACTAGAAAAGCAAGGGAAAGTAACCTCACATAACACTGCTTGCTGAAGCTGTTAAACCACATCTGCAGCTGTAGTGTACTGACTGAAAGATCTACAGCAATATATACTACTGACAAGAAGGGACTCTGTACTCCTGTTCAAAGCATGAAAAATGTTTTCAACTACAGTAGAAAGACTAGAAGAAAATCAAGCAGAAGTCTTTTAACTGATGATTAAGACTCAAAAAGAACTCCCTTATGGAAAAAAAAAAAAAAAGAAACTTAAATTGTCTGAAAAATGTTGTGGCATCCTACTTCAGCCAAACTTTTTTTTATTAAAATCACAATGAATCAAAGCTAAAATCTCTATTTTGCAAAAGAGAAAAATACAGGTACTTTTCTCTGAGAAGCTGTTTTTCTGGTTCAAAAAAAAATCTGCAGCAAGAGTAGCCAGATTATTTGAAAAGTGAAAAGAAAATCAATTACTTGTTTTTATTTTAAAAGAGTCTCCCTGTGGGAATAGGTGTGGGCGTGAGAGCTCTTTTTAAACTTCATAATATAACATGAAGCAGCCAAGATTTTTTTTTTTTTAAAACTACTGTCATGTCATTGCTCAGCTTACTGAGTGCCGGAATGATTTTCTTTTGCTTATGATCCTACTGATCCTTATCAAAATGCGTCTGTGAAGCATTTAATACTAACATTTTAAAATACAATATTTATTCAAACAGCAACACTGAGCAAAATAAATTTCCAAGGCTGCTATGCAAGTTCACTAACGACAGCAAAAATGTATTTACCCAGTTACCCCTGAATTTTGCGTGAAGTAGGTTTCTATTAGGTATTTCTTTAAGCAAATCAACAGTTTGAGAACCGAAATCCACAGGTAAAGTTTACAACTAACCTTGCTATCTTCGATCTCCTGGGTTTTTCCTTGAAGCGCTCTCCTCTCTCCAAAATCACAGGCTGACTTTAACGTAAGCTGACAAGAAAGCATCGAGCTCTCCGCCCCAGTAAGTTCCAAAGCCTTTGGTGAGTACTGCTGCGAGCTGGCGGGGCCAAGGTTGGGTATCGGGAGGGCAGTGTGAACAGGCTTTGACCCTACGGCTGGCTGCCTTAGCTTGGAGGCAACCCCAAGTACAGGCATGGCTTCTATAAAAGTATCTTCTTTCTGCCAAAGAAAATGCTCCTGACCTCAGTCTGGTAGACTCCAGCTTCAGCGATTCCAGAAAAAATACTTTAAACGAAAGTAGCAGTCATCTTTTCAAAAACGTCTTAAAACAATAATATTGCGAGTTTCACAAGGAAGCAAAACTTTTCCTTCATCTCACCCCTTCTCCCTCACAGCCACTCACATGCACTGCTCAGTGAGTCAGTGGCTCTGTAAGACTAAACACTCCTTTGGGGCGTGAACTTTTCTGGAAGGTAACTGCCACAGAGCTGCCTGTCTGGGATTAAAGAACTCATAAATTTGCTTTCTCTTCTTCCTGCAGCATTCCAGGTCTGTGCGTTAAGTGAATGAAGGACGAGAGAAAAGGAGAGAGAGAGAAGAGATGAAACCTCCCCTTACTCCAACTGTCAAAACAGCTCCGAGACCACAACACTGGAAGCAGAGACCTCTTCCTGGCTACATAAATAACCAGCCCACATCTTGAAAAAAAAAAACAAACCTCTTTTTTTTTTTCTGATTTAAAAAAAAAAAAAGAAGACCTGAGTAGTGGCCAAAGCAAACAGCTGTTGGAAGAGTTTTTATCCCGGAAATAATCTCAGCAATGAAGCTGTTTGTCTGATTCCTGGCTATTTTTCACTGCTGACAACCATGAGCTACGGTGTTTCATTCCCTGTTCCTCCCATGAAATCAGGTTAAAATCGTGCAAGAGCGTGGCTAGGAACAGACGCTGAATCACAGTGTGGGTAACGTCTGTCTGTGCTATGAAAAATCCGTACAAAAACACAGAGCAGGATACAGGAAAATCACGAGCATTGTTAGAAGATTTAGTCAATACAGCTTCAGAGTTCTCTTTTTTTCTTTCTTTCTTGGTGGTGGTGCTAACGTCATCTATTCAATGTTAACACTTCCCTTTCTAAAAAAATTTAAAGCTCCGTGAAGTCCATGTCCAACGCATCATTTCTGCTTGTTGCTTATAGAAATATTCTTGCTGGCAATCTCACATCCTTGTACTTGGAAATACAAGATGGATAGGCAAGCAGAGCAGGCTATAAAATGAGTCACAATGGACAGTCAAATTGCTGAGAAGCATAAACGCTTAATTAAAAGGACAACAGTAAATTCCTTTGAGAGCCTATAGCAGGGGAACCCATTTTAAACCGTGATACAAGAAAAAAAAAATGTGCAGAAATGCCACACCATTAAACTCCTATGGCATTTTATCACCCAGCATTATGGACAAAAATGTTGCACATGTTTTTCTTGTTATCTCTTCCAAAATAAAACTTTGAAAAATTTGATGACCTGAATCCTATTCTGCCACTAATATCCTACATGGTATTAACTATGCCTTCCCTGAATAGTACATACTATTTACACGATAGATGTAAGCACAAGAGAAAATAAGAGCCTTCCGGACTTTTAAGTTCTCAAATTAAGGATGGCAAGAGCTAGAAAAAACATTGAAAAGAAAACAGAGTAGATGAGAAACAGACTTAAAAGATCCTCTTAAATCACCCTTTAAAATTATTTTGCAGAATAAAACTGTAATACACACTATTATATCTCTATAATTCATTTACAAAGATCACATTGACACAGCAGTTAAAAATTCAACTCTCTGTACCGATTTATAAACTATCCCATTCTTGTTGGTAGCTTGCAGGAGCGAGTCTGACCTGGTTTAGGAATCTCCTTTTTGAAGTGTGTGTATAGAGGATGAGCAAACCCATTTCAGCTTCCTCTACTCATCTTCTCTTTGGATTTGTCACCATTAAGAGTAGCAGTAATGGACTTTATGCAAGACTGCGTAGAGTTATCTACTCTGTATCTGAGACAAGTTCAGCCCACTGGATACACCACCCCACTCCAAGGAGTGGAATATTCGTGTATGCTGTGACACTTCAGGTCTTGCATGGAGCAAAGGGGAAGAAAGCTCCTTGTGCGGTCCGCATTTGTTCTCCAGCATCATAAAGCACTGTGGCTGTGTAAGGAATTTAGGTTTCTTAAGCACAACTGTTAGCAGTTAACACTTCAGAAAGTGCACATATGCAAAGGCTGAAGCGGACCACAGGAAAAGAGGGATTTATCTCTTGCAAGGTTTGAGGAGATGAAAAATCCTCATGAGGACTGTTAACCAAAGATCAAGACAAAGAATAAACTAAAGCCATGAGATTGATACTTTCTTTAAAAGAACTTTGCCAAAAAAATGTAATTGATTCTTATTACTTCTCAGAGTTATAATTTTTCTGAAGTAATGCATTATGGTAATCTTGCTGTTCTTCTTTTGAATATGAATGATGAGGCCACGATACCCACAGTCTCTTTTGCAACCCATTTTCCCAGCACAGAAACCATAGAAGTAATAAATAAGCAAGCTTACCAGGAGAGAGTCATCTGTAATCCGTAACCAACAGGGTTTGGAAACAATGATGTGAAGCTGGTGTTACGCTTTCAAAATAATTATTACTCTTTCAAAACAATTACTGATTATTTTATGACTTTTAAGGTAGCACCAGGTCAGGGCCATCAACTTCAGAACCCTCTAAACCTACGATTTTCACTATGATAAAACTCAGAAGTGCTTCTGATCTACCAAAGATACAAAGAAGAATGTACTAGATTATTTGCAGGAATAAGAAAAGGTAATGGAAGATAAAAATAATAAGACTTCATAGGCAAGACTGTGGTTACAAGTGTAGTGGTAAGTCTGGTCTTCCTCTTTTTGCTTTCTCTAATTAAAAGCAAAAGATAAATAAACAACCATCTGCCATCCTTAGAAATCTCTTAGCTACATTTTTTGCTTGAAAGGCTTTTGTGCATCTCATGATGAATGTGAGGTTTATAAAGGATACCCGGGGAAAAGTCTATTTAAGAGCTAAGCTTCAGTAGTGTTTTCCATGCAAACAGGAAAGTACAAGATAAAGCCTCGTTAGGCACTGTGCTGGCAATGTGGACTTGGTGGGATTGTCTTCATTAGCCCAGCAGTGGGGAGCTAAGTGACCATAAAGTAGGGCTTCTCCAAAGAAGGAACAAGGATGATTTTGGTATGTGTGAATAGTATCCGAACAGACAGGCGGCATATCTATGAGAAACCAGAGGCAGAGAAGTTGTAAGAAGTGGCTATAACCTGAGTTTGCACAAAATGAAAGACAACAGCAGACTGCCTGGCATGAGGGACAAAAGTATGGTTGGCAGGTTAAAGAAAGTACTGAGTAAAAGTTATGGCTGACACAAACAAGGGACACATATCTTTGCTCGGTTACATGAAGCCGATAGAGACATATCTAGAAAGGGCTTGCAAAGAAACAGGCTAAATATTGTAGATAGAGCAGACCTGTAGTTTTCTAATTTACCTGCTTAGACATTTATCATCTTAGACATCAAGCCACACAGGTAGGGGACATCATTTGGATTCAGATTGTGACTGAAGCCCTGACGCAAGGGAAATGGTGAAGTTGTGCTGGAAAGGTTAGAGATGTATGAGAAAGCCAGAAGACAATTGGAAAAAAAAGCAGAGGGCAACATTTCAAGATAAGGAGATAGAAGTGAAAGAGAGACTGAAAAATGGGAAAACAATGTAAAGGTCAAAACACAACTTTCTGTAGTCTCATCAACAGTAGCAGCAGTTTCAAAGAAATGTTGAGGGCAGGACCATTTCTTTAGTTATTAAACATTAAAAATTATGACTATAATCTGGCTATAAAGCATGACTGAAGTGACAAGCAACAAATATCTCTCCTTCAAAGACAGTGTGTATGAATCCAGTATAATAAACCCTACATCCTAGAAAAATTCCATATAACAAGAGTAAACACACCTGAAGTCCAAGCTTTAATATCAGTTGTAACATTAAGGTGAACTTTTGTTCTCAAAACTTATTAGAAATAACCAATCTAGCACAATACCTCAGCATAAATCTCCTTTGTTCATTACATCTGATATCACAACGAGTCCCAAGAAGTCTGCTCCCCTTCTGTGCCCCCAGCCCTCAGAGAAACTGCTCACACGAACTGAGTAGACAGCTGGCAGTGTCTCCCAGACCACAGGAAATATCAAGAGAGGGGACACCTGCCTCAAAAGTGGAGCCAAGAGATTTGTTTGCTCCTTCTGGTCTATGATCTTCGACAAGGAAGCTGTTGCATGTGTCCAGGGTCAAACAGGAAATGTCAAGGGTCCAGAGACCGCAGAGGTCTGTTCTGAGCTGCTTCCCTGCTTCATCCCACTGGTGTAACAGCTGTGCCTATAGCTTACATGAGCCGGGCCAACTTCTGAACGAGCTTGAATGCGCCGACACAATCACGCGATTCTGTGTGCACTGATTTCAGGTTGTGCAGAAAGTTTTCCCCAGCTGGGGATGGAGAACTCGAAAAAGCAACTAAAGATACTAAAATGCTGAAGGTACCTGAACCATTTTGCATAATTTATTGAATAAATGCAGGTAAGCCAGGTCTAAACTTTAATAATAGAAGCAAGAAGCACATCGCGTTGTATGGCATAACAAACTTGTGTTCAATCTGTCAGATAATAGTGAGACAAATTGTTCAGCTCTGACTCGTGTTCTTAGCATAATTCTACTGACATTATTTTCATTATTACAAAAGCAGGTGAATCCATTAGTCTCAAGGTAAGACAAGTAACAAGCATTTAATCCTTTCTGAAAGTATGTAATGCTACTGAGTAAGCTGCTATTGTGCTTCTTAACGGTTTAGAATTCCAGAAGACACATAATCCAAAGTGCAGTCACAGTCACAGAAGAAGGTGCATCCGGCTTCCTAAAGGAAATCCTTCTGCTTTGCCTGAACGTTTGGGGAAGTTTTTCAAAGAGGACAACTTTTAAATAAAAATATCGTTTTATCCTCTGAACAATTTGGCCCTTCAAAGCTCAGCCAGGAATTTATGGCTTTGAATGAATTAAGTGATGGAAGTAATCTTTCATAATTTTTACTCATGCTGTACATTTGCAGCATCTTCCATCAGATGGTTTCAAGCCTTTATGCATAATTCAGTACCATACATCCTTTAATTCTGTAAGATATATTAAAATATAGTCAAGAAGAACCATAAAACTATATGACCTTCCTAAGTCTATATGGGGTCTCAATACTTTACAACTGCGTGGGTTAAAACTTATAATTATTCCTCTTTGTTATGCACCATATTTTAACACAAAATATTTGGCTCAAAGGAATCAAGCTTAAACACTATAGGATTGGAAAATGTAAACAAAAATTTTGCAAGGATAAGAAAGGACTAATAGTATCTAATGCACTATGTAAGTATTTACATACTGACCTACTGACTAGACCATGCAGCCAGCTGCTAAAGCTTAAAGAAAGCATCAGCTTTCCTCTTTGGGAGGTGGAAGAGGGGAAAAAAAAAAAAAAGGATAATCCATTTATTCCTTTCTAAGTAAATGAACCAAACAACAAAGGCTGAAGAATCTCAAAGCTGCTGTTAACTGCAACTAACAAGAAAAAAAAAAAAACACACAAAACCCCCAGTTATTTCAATATCCATAAATTTGTCTGAAAGATTATACTCATCCTAAGAGTCTAAGTGCAAGCTTTTCTTTCCTTTCTTCCTTGTTTCCTCAGTTCCCCATTTAGAGACCCTCTCTCCAGGGCACAGTGTGCCATAGCAGGCACCTGGGCTCCTCCAGCATCCTTCTGGCCACTGGCAGGTACCTCCCCCCTCTTCCATTTCTGTTCTCTTCCCCATCTGCCCTTCTGTCTCTTAGAGGATTTCTGGCTTTGTATCACCTTTGGTGAGTTACTGATTTCAGCTCCTGCTTGCCCTATATCTTTCTGTCTTAGAATACATTTCAGGTACATGACTTCAGTGCCGCACTACCAAAGGAGCATCTCCCTCACTACTCAGGGTCTTTAAGGGTGTTTCAGCTCTCTCTGGGGTTACTGGATAAATGTATAAGGTAGACACCACTAAACCAGAAGGCTTGATCAAGTTTTTAAGTGATAACATTACTTACAGTGGAAGTGGCAAGGAACAGAATTCCTGTCCTGTTTTTACTAATGTTACTGAAGTAACTTTGCCCCAACTGAAGTTTTGACCCCCCAGAAATGGTCCTTATAAATTCTCTCCGATCACTACTTCTCTCAACATAGATCCCCGTAGGCAAAAAGTCTCCCAGTGAACGTACACCTTAAAATCCTGATGGAATATTTTATGATGCTAAGGAGATATTTATAAATCCTAATAATGTGAGAAGGAAGTTGGCAATATTTGTGGGTTAATCAAAGGTGTTCTGACTCTTGATACCAAGCATGAACTGTTCAGAATTTTCATCCAAAATTTCTCAGAAAATAAACATACTACGACATTTTCTAATGAGACACAAAAAAAATAACCCATTAAGATAAAGTAACTGTGACTAAACAGGAATCTGCTGATTATCTGCCATCAGGTAGCTGGCAGAGTGGCAAATCTGTGCTTTCATCTGCTGGAGAGGGAAACTCCTCTTACAAGCTCTGTGGATCTGATAGAGGGTTTCAAAATCATAGCTGTGCTGGCATTCACTTCAGAATTGTAGTGAAAAACTGCTCCATAAGGTTCCCATTGGTCTAGTAAAAAAAGCCAACACACACACAACTTTTAGAAAAAAAAGCTTAGAAACATCTGCTACAGTCATGAGCAGACTCTTGGCCAAGTGCGGCAACAACAGTAAGAGACTTTGAAGTCAATCAGCTTTGCTATCACCAGCAGATACCCCTGCAGTCAATGGAGATTACTGCACAGAGAGTTTGGGAGATATAAACAAAACTTGCTCTGCCAAAAGTGTACATAGACAGCAGTGAAGAAAAGAACGATTTCTTAATAATCATGAAAATGGTTAGGAGTGAAAGGCTAGCAATAGGTGTTTAAAAAAAAAAGACTACATTAATGCTTAAAGAATACTTCACAAAAACAAAGACAGATAGATTTTCAGGGACTAGCTTTGATATTTGACCTTAAACAAGTGTGAGCTGCACTGCAGCTGGAGGAACACTTCTGACTCACAATCTACTGTCTGCTTTCTTCTTGCTTTGAGACCGTAGTCATTCAATGCCGGCTTGCATCATCCACAATTTATAATACCTACTGTACTAGCTATACCACCTCTACCCATTTGCTTCCCCATACCTTGATCTAAGCCACAACTATTGCGTAATATCTCCTGTTATTACTCCCTGCTTACCAGTAAAGGAGAATGATCCAAGCTATGTTTCTGGTTTCCTGTTGGTGTCTGCAGATAGTCATAGTAACTAATTTTGTTATCAAGTAAGCCTTCCTACATTATTTTCTTTTACCACATAAATATTTCATATTTTTCCTACATTTCCTGTGACTTACACTAATGCAGGAGATACAGATAGGCATTTTAAAAGCAAGATTTTCTATGGCAAACCTAACATTTCAACATAAAGTATGGATAAACATTGTAGTTATTGATGAAGACTTACAAGATCACCATTACATCACTTATCTTGCCACAAATCCCATTGCAAAATCTAGCATTTACCTTACTCTGATGCTGGACAAGTGTACTAGGGGAAGCATTAGCCCCATGGCAGTGTTACATTTACAGCTGGATCCAGAAGGTCTTTTCCAACCTAAATGAGTCTATGATTCTATATGTCCCATTTCTGCACAATTTCCTTGCACATCATCTACTGCCAGTGGTCAGAAGCAGAATACTGAGTGACGGATCTTTGCTCTGCCCAGTATTGCCATTTTGGATCTCAAGTTCTTAGGTGAAAAACAGATATTTTAAGGTATCTTGAAGTCATACTAGGATTTTTGTTTTGTTTTGATAAGCAGACATGCTCTTTCTGCCCATGTCTTTGGCATTATTTGCCTGCTTGGATTGAGCAGGCACTGATTGATAGCACTATAAAGGGCCCACATTTTTAAGCAGGGCCTGCTTATCACCACACTCCCTGTGGTTTCTTGCCCTTGGCTTGTGCTTGGCCAGCTTGGAGATCTGGCAGAGAAGGCCACGCATCTCTATCTGTAAAATATTAAGCAGACAGGCCTAGTCTGTCAATGAATAAAAAACCTTGACCATGTACAATTTAGCTGTAAGTAGGTGCTCTTCTCTTTCAAATAAAAAGTGGCCTAATGCACATACTAAAAACCTCAACCATCTGCCTCTATCTCCTGCTGGCCATATGTGAACATTTCCTACAGCTAGCCTTGAAAGCTTGTGCCTTGCTCCATTCTGCTGTGATCAGAGCGTGCTCCAGGCCAACTACTAAAATGGATTCTGTATGTTGCTAGACCAAACCTTCCAGTTTTTTGATCAACAGGCGGCAAGGATGAACTGCTGTTTCTCATTACCAAACACCTCTCATCTATACTACACCATATACCTTGCACCACCTTACCAGAATTCTAATACCACATTACAATAGCAGCTTTCGAGGTCAGCAAACTATATTTTCTCACCACCACTCTGTCTATAGATGTGTGATTTTTATCTTTGTGTGTATCTTTATGTACATATGAGTACACATGTTTAACATGTCTGACAGTCATTAGTGCCCTTTGAGCAATTCACCTGGGTTGTTTTATCTTTCACAATGGAAGAAACACTCAGCACACAGCTGTCAAAAAGAACTTCAAATCCTGCAGATGTTAGGTGCTTCCTTCCTGCTTCTCAGCATACTGGGGAGAAATATTACCTTACAGATGTGACATGTTAAAAAAAAAAGAGGGGGCTATGATTATTTATTTCACTGGACTTACCTTCAAGTGCAAGAAAACTGCTAGATGAGAGACAAATGATAAAACTCCTCTTCCAGCTTTCATCCATCAGTGGGGCTTTTAGAACTGACATATGTAACAAGCATATGGCAGCCATAAAAGCAAAATCAGCATTCACAAATTAAAAAATAAAATAGAAAGCCAAAATAATTTTATTCCACCTACAATAACCCTAGGATGAGCTATGAAGAAAGCACAGCTTTATTGAAACCAGAAGGGAGACTAAACTAGAGTATCCAGCTAAATAGATACCGTTAGCTAAAATACTGAGTTAACAGACACTAGTGGAAATGTCAGCAGCAGTATGCACACCTTCACTGGTGACAAAGTCAGAGACCATTATTTACAGGAAATGTCCCCATTATAAATTCATGTAGCATCACAGCCAACAGTTCAATAACTTTTTTGATAGATCCAGAAAGATTTTCAGCTGCTACAAAACTGCATAATTCCAGCTACTTCTGTCAGCCAAGTCTGAAACATATCAGTGCAGTCTCACTCACAACACTTAGAAAAGGTGCAATTAGATTCCACACATTATTCCTTTTTATTCATTTCATGTTTTCTTTCACTCTCTTTGAAAGACTTTTTTTTTCATTCCATTCCTTTCCCTGCACCCAAAGAGAGAATCTTCTCCAGAATAAGAACAAGATGTGCAGGCAGTGGTTTTATCTTCTTTTCAGAAACCACCATAGCACAGTATTACAATTTTTTCAGTACAAACCACCTGAGCAACACTGGGATCTGTAACTTGCAGAGTCTTCAGAAGTCCACTCTGACAACCTGCTGAAAGACTCTGGTCTTTTTTGAAACCTATTTTAACTTAGGAAAGGCCTCTCTCTTTCCCAGCTTCCCACAATATGGGATTTTGCTTCCAACTCTCTTTTCCCTTTTACTGTTCTCCTGTGGTTTCCTCTCACCACCTTTTGCAAGTCTCTACAGTTTATTCTCTCAAACCATATTCTAGCAATTTTTGCTTATATCTTCCTGCTTCTTTTTGGCCTTCTGTGGAGCTTCTTGACTCTCCCAAATCTGAGCACTTTCATTCTGCCTTGCGTTACAAAACTGAAGCAGTGCAACACCTAATGCTATGGGATGCTATTGCAAGGAATAGGACTGTATGCTTGCTTCAATATATTAACTAAAGAAGAAAAAAAGAAAAAAGAGGAAAAAAAGAAAAAAGATTATACTCAATGTGCAGTCTGCTATGTGACCTGGAAAAGGTTTATTTCTTGATTAGACTGAGTTCCAGGCTAGTTTTACTCAGGCTAAATTGATTTTCCCACCCTTGCAGAACTGAACTCTGTTCCTCATTATATGGGTGTAAATCTGCAGCAAAAACTTTGAACTTCCAATGACTAATTCTAGATTTATGCCAGAGTAGTTGAGAGCAGAATGTAGCCTCTTGGTTGCTTGTAAATATTACACTGTTTAAGATTATTATCCTCAACACACTTGTGAACATTCCAGTTCTTTACCCTAACCCTGTTTTTCCTTTAGGCTATCCTACAAGTTGACATCATAAATATTTGGAATTTTCAACACAAATCATATTTGGAAATATTTTACTTTCAAATCAAAGGAAAATGTAACTACTGAGAATGTAAATATCAAGAGAAGTTCGTTTGGGTTTGTTTTTTTTTTTTTTCCCCAGAGAAAATATTTAAAACCAATACAGAAGAAGCATTTTTCAGTGCTGATAGAGGGAGCAGACTTGACTGTCCAGTTCTTTTTCAGGTTTGCAGAACTTTTTATTATTATTGTATTAATTTCTAGACTGCTGTGAGTTCGATTAGCAGGCATCTCAAAAAAGTTCTCTACATCTGCATTTTTAAAACCATTGCACAGCTATTTTCTAATCATTTGACTCACTACATATAAAAACCTCTTCAATAAAGTGTACTTTCTATGCTTTGAGTAAACTTTATCACTAGTATAAGTTTAATCAGTTCCAGCAAGTTTTCCTCCAGAAGGAAAGGATTTATTCTTTATATTATATGCCAACAATTTGTTAGATTTAACAAAATATGAATCCTTCTTATGTTTTAACTTCTGTTTAAAAATTTATCTCAGCAGGTTTTTATTTGAAAGTATTTTGCTGATAAAGCCACCCTTTGTTTACTGCCCACAGAAGACAGGAGGTTCACAAATATGCCCAGTGGCTTCAACTCACTCTGTTCGCCCATGTAATACGAAGCATCCGGAGCTCTGAAATTTCAACATTGTTGCCCAACTGGGGCTACAGAATTGTCTTTTCTTTGATCTGGGATTTCCACAGTCCTACACTTTCCCCTGTTTTGATGAAAGTTGATTTAAATTAAAAAAAAAACAAAACAAAAACCAAACATTGGCACTTTCCCAACAAGAAATAGAGAGTAAAAAGTGAGTCAAACCTTAGCACCACACATTTCGGATCATACGCTCAGCTGGGTGAGAATAACCCCAGTCATTTCAGACTTCAGCTTAGGCCACCTCAAGTTCTCATTAATTATATCTGTATTTAAACTGTACAAATAAAGCAAACTCTTTCAGATGAACTACTCCTTAACAGGACTTCAAGCTAGGCTGTTGAAAGGTTAGAATTTTAAAGGTCTCTGCGTAATCAATTCTCACTGATCTCAATGAAAGGGAGGGGAAAAAAATCCATTCCTAATTGCAGTAGTCTCAGGGAACCCAAGAACCAAGCCCAATTTCCACAAAAATCTTTCCACAGACAGAAATCTTTCCATGGACTTTGATGGTCACATGCGCTCAATAGTTCTCACTCAAGGACTCTGAGGCTGGGATTATATTTTTCATTTATTTAAATCACTTCAAAGAAAATGTAGAAATTAGTGGGAAAGGTAGAAACTTTAGGACCATTATGAGATTTGCTTAAATTGGCAGGCCAAACTATTCGGCATCACTTCTATGAACTCTTTGAAATAAATTTGGCTTAGGCAGAAGCTCTTCTGAAGTGATTAAAAAAAATTATCAAGACTGGCTTAAAAAAATTAGTTATTCAAATTCTCTTATTCTACTAGTAGCCAAGCTGAAGTCAAAATTCATCTGTGAATGGAAAAATATTATTTGAATGGCAGTGTGTTATGTAAAAGCAGAGACGTTTTGCCCAGAATTAATTCTGTGAATGCTATATCGAAAGTGCCAGTCTAATAAATCAGCCTCAGATGCTTTTCAGATTACTTTAAATCAATATAAACATGTTGGTTTTCTCCTTTCCTGAATGTTGCTGAGAGAAGCTGTTGGGTTTTTGCCATGACACTCACAGTATAACCGAAACTTCTATTCCCAAATATCTTCCAACTTCCTACTCTCTTTTCCCAGAGTTTTGACCCGAAAGGCAAGAGTACTGGAGTATTTCTGAAGTCTATAATAAACCTTCTTATAGCTATTGATTTTCTAGAAACAAGACTGTGCTATAATGGCAATGGAAAGCAGTACCAAACCTGAATATTCTTTTTCTATGTGTTTCTGCAGTAGGCAAGGGTCATAGCTACACAAAGAGCTGTACAGAGAACAAAAAAAGAGCCTGTCCTCCCTTAGGGAATAGCAGCAATGAGAGACATCATCTGAATATTGCTGGTAATTCCTCACCATTGCCTTATATGCCAGTCTGTTAGATCTGAATTCTGAGATAGGAGATGATCGGTATGCCATCACAGGTATGATGCAAAGAAAATGACCATGAGTGATTGTGAATGTTCAGTCAGCAGAATGCAGATGGACCAGAGCAGATCCTCAGGAAAAAATATCTATTTGTCAGAAAAGCAAGATGATAGATTATTCATCCACACATGCCAAATATGTTATGAGAGCCTGGCCATTCATTATTTTCATGAGGATTTTATTCATTATCTACATGTTGAACAAGTAAACAGTACTACTGTATTCTTATGCCTGCAGTAAGGGTCATCTTTGAGTCATTACTTGGATTCTATGACAGTTTCATCATTACCCATTCTATGGTCCATCAGCTGATCAATGTAGGAAAAAATCCAGATTACTAAGCATAGCCCATGACTACATTTCAGCTAAAAATCCTATGACTTAAGATGCCTTCTAATCCTTTTAAAGCCCTTAATTATATAGATTTGAAAATGTACCCTGTAACTATTATGTGTCCAGATTGAAATTAATGCTTGGTTTTGTTTCCCTTTTTAAAAAATTCCTTACTTGCCATAATTTACTTTTACTTTAAATATTCTATACCAAATCCAAAGTTTTATTAACAAGTAGTTCTTACAGAAAAGAACTGAAAGTCATCAGATACTTTTTTCTGCTTGTAGCACGATCTGTTTTGAAACAATCAGTGTGTCTATAGGGTTTGTTACACGTACGCATAAATTGCTGTACTTAAGGATCTATTTTTAATTCGCCTTCTCACATTAAGTCAAAGATGATGAGGTACAGATTAAAATAAACAAGTTCACTTATCGTGAAATAAGCATACAAGTAGCCTTCAGCTGTATACCAGAATAATATATTTCCTAAGGGTTTGAACCTGCAGCTCTACCGCATTCTCAATTCTCATTGCCCTCAGAAGGAGTTCAATCATCAGACGCAGGCTATAAAGACATTTCCTTTCAATCCATTAAGCAGAGCTTGCAAGTTGAAGCTGTCGGGGGTTCTGCAGATATAGGACAGTAGCTGGCTCTGAGGTTTTTGCTGATTTGCTCACTATCCTTTGAAGCACAAAAGCAGGAAAGGAAACTGCATGAAATATTAAATCATCCCACGTTTCCACGAAGGTCCTGCAACAATTAAAACCTGCTACTATAAGGTATATATGGTAGTTGGTTCTGCAAGAAAGCCAGAAAAACTGTCACAGAAGGAGTAAACTTTCCACTTTGAAGTATAACAGCAAAGTACATACTCGCTTGTTATCCACTGGGCAATACAACATGTATTGAGTATTTAATAAGTAGCTGTAAAAGCATGGGCTGTTGTATTTCAGGCAATGGTGATTTCATTGGGAAATTAATTTAGATATTCCTCCAACTTTGAAGTCATACAGCCATCACAGTTTTGAGTGGGACTTGACAAAGAGAAACTGTGGTGCTGGTAACACCAAGGTCGCGGGTTCGATCCCCGTTCGGTCCCCATGTGTTGCGTGATCTAGTTGAGAGGCGTCCCTGCCCATGACAGGGAGGTTGGATGAAATGATCTCTAAGGTCCCTTCCAGCCTAGGTCATTCTATGATTCTATGACAAAGGAAATGTTTCAATAAAAACTAGATAAAATATATTTAGAAAACCCACACTTCAGTCTGAAAACTATTAAGAGCAAATTATTCCCTCTTCACTTTTAAAAGTAGTTTTATTCTTACTTCTTATCTGTAAACTACTTTGTTCTCTGTCAAAATTCCTATTTCAAACTGACCTGTTTAAATCACATTTTAAATCAGTCAATGATCAAGTGTTGTTTAATTACGAGAAAAGTACTGAAGAACTCAGATCTTCACCACATTTCTTCCAAATATTTAACTCCTAATTTTTAAAGTGTTCTATTTCAAAACATTCCAGATGTTTTATTTCAGGATGTAAAAAAAAAAAAAAAAGGCATTTAAAACATACTAGATCAAATCAATTAAGTTTCTCTTTCTAAAACAATTTAAAAATTTCAGAATAGATTTGCACAGCTGTAGGGCAAAGGAGGAATAGCTAATGTTGGCAAGCAAATGTTGTGCAACATGTTTTGCAAACGAATCATAATTGTCTCTCTTGAAACTTGTGCTCCCCCATCTGTCTGTTGTATCCATTACAGAGAGGAATATGTCTCTATTGAATTATGAACTACATTTTGTATTATGTTAGAACACATGTCTCAACTTGCCCAAAGCAAACCTATCCAATTACTTCCCAGACAGCTGCGCTTACTGCAGAAGATGCTTGACATCTTAGTGAAAGAATAACATTGAAAAACCATTGAGATTGCAATTTGAAGCTTACTTACTTACTTAGCCTATGGAATAGTTACTTAATTTTAGGCAGGGAGACAGTAGGACTGGGGAGGCAACTGAATGTGGCAAGGAAGCACTTGAGAAGAAGTCTTTGTTAAGATCTGGTCTGTACTGAGAGAAAGGAATCACTCCAGGGAGTAAGAAGATTAAAGGAGCAGAAGGGATTTTGCTTGTTCTAGGACACACACAAATAGGGATTCATCTCATGCACCTTTAGAGATCTAACGTTGAGCAAGCCAGCCCCAGCTGTAATTACACTCAACAGACAGAAACTAGTCTGGTTTAAGGATGAGACTAATCAACTTCCTGAGTTGCCTGTTTCCTTCCACTGATCATGCTGGGAGTCTCCCTGAGATATGACTGCATTTCAGATACTCAAGGTTACAGTTTCAAGTTACTCAGAACATCACAGAAACACTGAATGAAACTATTCATACCTTTGTCCTCCTGCCCTCAATACCATTCCCACTTCCACGGAGCTCTCTGCTTCTTGACAGTGCAAACCATGTTTATAAATTGAATAGACTCATTTAAAAAACAAACAAACAAACAAACAAAAAACAAACCCCAAGCTTTTATTTCTAATGATGGATGTTTTTTAAGGGTAGAACAAATTCCCAAATCTAACTCCAGTATAACCCATAACTTTCTGTGAAGGCTGGAAGATGAGGCTTCAGATCATGTCTTGTAGAAGACAGGATTAAACTTGAACTGCTCAGAACTAGGACAAACATCCTAAACCCTGCATTCTGTCTAAAAAAAAATGTTCCCATGCACTGGCAGTTTGTGAACTTAATATTTTTGTCTGTTTGTTTTAATTATCCATGTCAAAACTGAATGTCTTGTACTCCTAGGACTAAACTTCTAAAACACAAAGCCATCTTTTTTTCACTTTTTTTTCACTCTTCTTTTTAATTAGCTTGCATTGGCCCAAAATGATGGACAGTATATTCTGAGTCAATCTAAACCAATCCTCAGCTCAATAACATGAGCTTCATGCTACATTCCTATTATCCAGCTCAACACAAATTTTAGTGCCAGGGGCGGGAGCATCCTACATCACTAGTCAGCAGAGATGTGTTCTGAGATCAGGACTGTGCACTAGCCCCAGATTTACAGACAGTGACTATGTTTCATCTGAAGTCAGCTGAGATGGGAGTGATTGGTCTCAGTTGCCACAGACGGGGGATCCCTCACCTAGACTAGCACTGCAACTTCTTTAGGTCAATAGCTCATATTATATATCTCTAAACTGATGGCTCCTAAACTTACAGCACAATTCTTAACCAACAATACTGCCACAGATTTCCATATATCCACATTATGAAACCAAGTCTCAGACATGATAAAGATATTAAAGGTCAGTGCTGGAGACAACACTGGCTTTGCTGTAACCTCTGTGATAATCTGAGAATACAGTTCTGTGTCAGGAAGCACAATGAGACTTGTTTCACTTAAGCACAATACAAAGCCGAAATGGCAATAAAAAGGCAATGCTAAAATTTTACTCTTCATATGGGACCATTCAAGGGATGAACACCATTAGGAATAACTGCAGTGGGATAATGGAATCGTGCTATTTCCTGTGGAGGAAAAGTTAGTCTCACAGAATGTAAAATCGGTATCAAGTCTCAACAACTTTTGCACATTCTCACAAATTTGAACATAGTTTTTAGCAACTAAATAATTCATCCTAGTGCAGCTTAAAGTAATAGCCTTTCAACAGACTCCCACCTTTCACTGATGACTAACAATTTTAAGGGCAACACAAGATACCCATACACAAATGGAAGATTGGGCAATTGTCTCCAGTTCACATCTTCATTCATACAAAATATTGTACCCTAAGTGCTTAATGCCTTTGACCACCTACTGCTAGCCACATAGTAACAATGTATGCACATAGAATCATAGAATCATAGAGTAGTTTCAGCTGGTAGAGACCTTGAAGATCATTGAGTCCAGACTTTGTCACAGCCCTATCAATCCACTAAACTATCCAAAACTCTTTTTCAGAATTTCAAGAAGTAATAAGGTAGCAAAAGGACACTGACAGCAATAGCTATTTACATTAAAACAATCTGTCAAACCTTTAAGATTTCTTTAGGGTACTTCAGCTCCAAAGTATTGCAGCAGAATGACATCAACTTATTCTTTGATTTATGTGGCTGAAGGACACCAGGTTATGGAAAACTTCATTTAAGCACTTAATGTATTTATATATATATAAAAAAATTTAGAAGGACAATTTAAGAAAAAAAATAATAGTCAGTCAAATGACTGTTTTTCCACTTGTGGTTATGCTTTAGTCATTTAAGTCTTTCTGCACACATCCCACTCCTTAAAACCAGTTGTCTATGCAGGCATATAGGATGATACTACAAAGTCTCCTACCACACATTTATCCTTCAGTGTTGTTGCTTATGGATGGTCCTTAAAGTATACTTTGGCTCAAAGGCACAAGCTCACTCTTCATTTCCTCTCTTTGATTTATTTTCTGCCCTCAGGATAGAAGAGCTCCAAGAGTATCAGCCCAGAAGTAGCACAGAGCTCTCTGGAATATTTGTTACACTGTGACTGCAACTCATACGACCGCAGCTGGCTTGACATGACTGGTGGCAAAACCTGCTGAAAAGATATATGCATTTTTGTCTAGCCAAAGGATTGAAATTACTTTCTCTAGCTAGAAGGAAGGTTCCGCTTCCTGTCACTTCATGTATTAAAGGACCACGGGACTGTGTAGAGCTTCAACTGAAATGCTTATTGATTTACAAGTTAAAGTGGGTCTATGCTAAGGGCTTTAGGGAAATTTTCTGCTTAAGCCAAGCACTGGTTCAGCACACCACTGCCACTAATAATATAAGGAATATCAATGCTGATTACATACTGGTTTGTTTATCAGCAGCACAAAAATCCTAGAAATGTGCCTAAGAAGAGCTCTCCATAGGGTGTTTGACTGACCCCCAAGCACAGAAGGGGATTAAGTACAGGGGCCACACACATCAGATCACTGCCTGAGCATTTCTTCACAGTCTCCCATGAAGGGGATTATACAGCTTTTCTAAGCAACCTGTTCCAGTACTTTACCTTCAAAGCATTTAGAAAGCTTTTCCCAGCGCCCAGAGTTTCGATACCAGCATGTACTCTGGCTCAGGAGAGGTTTGGATGACAAGGGAGTCAGTGTACGGGGGTGGCCTCTGGCAGCAGGAGGAAGTAGGGCTGTTGCTCTTGTAACTTGGGAAGTTGCCCTAAATTTTTTCTTGTGGACAACACCTCAGTAAAACTAGTGAAACTTTAAAGCTGTCACTGATCATATTTTTGAAAAGTCTAAATTCTTGCCTACTGACTTCATGACAACACACTCTGCATCTTTTCCACACGATTTCAGGCCAGAATGGAAAACAAAAATCCAATACTATTAACAGCTTTCCCTTTTGTACAATTTCCTTCAACAGATAATTTAACAATATACCAGGAAAGCAAACAAAAACATTTTTAATATAATAAAGCAAAAGATGGTCCAATTACAAAGACAAACACTTTAAAATATGCATACATCTTAAAAACCAAAGTCCCTTCTTCCATAAACTTTTCTTTGTATATTTAACTCTGTTTTAAGTGGAAAAGGGCGAATATAACCCCCATCTTTAAAAAAGGGACCAAGGACAACCCGGGGAACTATAGGCCAGTCAGCCTTACCTCTGTGCCAGGTAAAATCATGGAACAGATTCTCCTGGCAGCTGTACTAAGCCACATAAAAATAATCAAGTGGTTGGTGATAGCCAGCATAGCTTCACTAGGAGTAAGTCGTGCCTCACTAATTTATTGGCCTTCTACGACAAATCTACAGCACTGGTTGACATGGGAAAAGCAAC
>NW_009698316.1:0-5509 GCF_000703405.1 Apaloderma vittatum
GGAGTGTTGATAGACGAGAAGATCAACATGAACCGGCAGTGTGCACATGCAGCCCAGAAGGCCAACTGCATCCTGGGATGTATCAAGAGAACTGTGGTCAGCAGGTCAAGAGAGGTGATTCTCCCCCTTTACTCTGTTCTTGTGAGACCCCACCTCGAATACTGCATCCAGTTTTGGTGCCCCCACCATAAGAGGGACGTGGATCTGTTGGAGCGTTTTCAGAGGAGGGCCACAAGGATGATCCAGGGGCTGGAGCACCTCTGCTATGAGTTTACCTGCTTCAGCTCGTTGTGGACTTTGTGATATTCTCTAAAGCTTTACACCAGAATTTCAATCTTTTTTTTTTATGTTGAGAACTGATTGTACAGAGAAACAAAGCAGGTTTAGCAAGAGATATGGGTGGTACCATGTAAACTTTAGCAACCTAAAGAACACTTATTTATTCAGAAGACCTAGAATCAAAGACAGGCAAGACATCATCTGTACTAATTGCATTTGAAAACACTGGGAGAATTCCAGTGTAGCATTGTCATGTTGTATAGCCCAAAACCATGATCTATAAGTGCACCAATGAATGTGTACCTGTGCTTCCATCCATGCATCTAGAGCTTGCCATGGTCACAGCCTTCATGGTTAAAATCTGTCCTGATGACGATTACGTGTTCTTGGGCATGGGGTCAGGTACAGTGACTTTTTGCTTGGATTGAACCATAATTAATGGGTGGAGTTATAAACATCTCGTCAGCATTTTCCAGTCACTTTCTTGATACCTCCCTTTTCAACAGAGCAGCCCTAATAACTCCTACAGTTAAAACACCTAAAGATAGCCAGGTATTTTACACAGAATGTAGATGCTGTACCTGAGTGCACAAATCCCGGAAAGAAGCAAGGCATTGTGAAGCTGAGCCTGTTTCCCATGAGAGTCTAGCTCTGTAGAAAAAGTTTTCAGGAAAAAACCTTAACAACGTAATAAGGATTAAACACAATTTATTAGCAAGACAAAGTCAGAAGGTAGAGGTAACATCTTTTATTGGAATCATAGAATCCCTCAGGTTGGACAACACCCTTGGAATCAGAGAGTCCAACCATTAACTCTACAAAGCTCATCCCTAAACCATATCCCTCAACGCCACATCTAAATGACCTTTAAACACATTCAGGGTTGGTGACTCAACCACCTTCCTGGGTAGCCTATTCCAATGCCTGACTAGTCTTTCTGTGACCATCTCTTTCTATTAGACCATCTAATAAAACGTAGAAAAGCATACGAAATTTTGGAAGTTCTTAATGTATAATTTCATAGTACTTACACTAGAAACCCACAGAAGGTAACTTAAGAGCATCTTATATAAAACATTATTGGCTGGCTTAGAAATTATTCATATAAAAGTTATAACTTACAGATAAAATCTACAGTATTACCTCCAACCTATGACAGCATAAGAAATAATTAATAATTCTGGTTCAGAAAGAACATCACCAGTAATGTAATTTGATATAATCACACTGTAAAGAAAACATAACTATAAGCATTTTGAAATAAGGGAAACATTTAGTGAACAGCAAGGTGCTATTCAGTAATTAAGCTTCCTTTACTATGTGAAGTAAGATAATGACTACTAAAATTTACCAGCATTTAAATACTAGAGCAAATGACAATGCCATTAATAGATTTACTAATTCATTTCTGTGTTTTTAAGTATAATGGACCCATTAATGCTGAAACCTAATAGCAGTTAAAATGGTGAAAATAAAAATATTTTTCTATGGTAATTCTATCTGTAAATACAGAAAGTCTGAGAACAAATTTCCTTTACTTGCCCTTTCTTGTGCTGTCCTCCCCTTGGCATGCCTTTTGCATCCAAGTCCTTGAAGCTGGGGACTTTGTGGCTCTCTGAATATTAACCCTAGCTGTAATATCAGTTTGGCATAGTTGCTGAGGAGAAAAGCACCATATCTGGTCCTGATTAGAAAGGTCTTGGGGGAACGATCTTGGTATAGTGCCATGGATCCCTTGGCATGCCTTTTTGCATCCCAGTTGTCCTCGGAGTTTGTGGTTTTGTAGCTTTCTGAACCTTGATTCTAATCCTAATTTTGATGGTGCATTTACCCACTGTAAGAGGAGATGAGGTCTGAGACCATCTAATGATCCTAAAGGTGCATAAATGCATGGCACCTAGTGAGACCCACTCATGGGTCCTGAGGGAACTACCAGACAAAGTTGCAAAACCACTTTCCATCATACTTGAAAAGTCATGGTGGATTGGTGAAGTTCCCACTGACAGGAAAAGGGTAAACATAGCCCCCATTTTCAAAAAGGGAGATAAGGAAGACCCAGGAAACTATGGGTCAGTCAGTCTCATCTTATTGCATAGCAAGATAATGGAGCAGATCCTCCTGAAGACTCTGCTAGGGCACATGGAAAACAAGGAGCTGGTTGGTGGTGACCAACATGATTTCACCAAGGGCAAATCCTGCCTGACAAATTTTGTGGCTCTTTATGGGTAGGGTTACCCCATGCAAGTCCCAGAGGTTTAAGACAAAGAAACAAAGATCACAGCTAGAAAATAACTGGAGAAGTGTTGGAAAAAAAAGGAGACCATGTTGTGAAGAAGAGTGGGAAACTGTGCACAAATGCAGAATACTAAATAGAGATTAAAAAGTAACCGGAAGAGGGAATTAGAGGAGATAAATGGGAAGAGCATGAGTGGAGTAGCATAATGCTAAGATATTAGACTGTACGAGCCGTAAATCCACTGACATTTTGAATTAAGATCAATTCAGTTATTTTATGTTTTTCTAAAATGTCAAGGTGTGCCCTAGTTCATAAAGTCAATTTGCAAAAAATAATTAATGACTGCAAGAACTACTGTCTTTATTATGGGCATGTCTACTGTGCTACTTTTTTTTTCCTCGTTTCAAAGAGGACACTGCTTAGTTTCTTACTTAAATCTGAGGGTCAGATTTAACCTTTGGAGGAGAAAAGTGCATGTCATTAAAATTCTACCTATGCTAAGGGAGAGCTTTGCCCTTTTTTTTTTCTGAAAACTTTCCTTAGTTTATCCCTGATTTTTGTACTATACACAAGAAGTTTGAACCTCTGTCGCACCAGAATTTAGTATTCTGCATCTGGACCTTTTAGAAGGCAATCAGCTACTGAGCCAATGGCCTATGTGATGCCAAAGCTCAGATGTGTTCTCCATTGCCAATCTTTCCAGAGACTTTGAAATCAAGGGCTTCTACCTCTTGCTGTACTGCAATTTCAAACAAGTTTTGACGCTGGAAATAAGCCAAAGTAATTATTAGTGACTTATCGTCAGTATTATTGATGGAATACCAAGACAGAATTCTGGATTTGACTTTTACAAAATACGTTACATACATATGACAGCATAAGACAGACAAATAGATTGTACCATTCTCAGAATAACTCCCTGATGGTCAATGGAGTAAGGCCAAGTTTGCATTTGTCCCATTGCATTAAAAAAGTGAATTATGGAATCAAATCATTTACTCCAAAACTAGAGGGATTTTTAATTGTTATTCTTGCTTAGAACGGGAGACTGAATTGTGCAGCAGAATCTCTGGTGTTCTGATTAAAGAACTTTAACAAGTCTGATAAAATATGTAAAATAAAATGGACTATGAATGGTGTTTGTGAAATAATTTCTGTGTTTTACAGTTTAATACATATTTCTCGCCTGTGCAATACATAAACATTTAGTACTTAAATATGCTGTCACATCTTCCTTTGAAATATAGTGGCCTAAAACTTCTGTATCTCCACTGATATCCAGGAAGCATCATTGTAATTTCCATTTAAGTTGGAGACACCTCACAACAACTGCTTTCAAATTCTAAAAATTAGTTTTTAAACTTTTCTCTGAATGCTGCATGAGATCTTGGATGTTGCAACAGGTATAGCTGAGGCAGGTCAGTAGATCTCGACTGTATTTGTATTCATCGTCTGTGTAGTCCTGGACACTGACAAAAACTCAGTGAGGCAACCTTCAAATTTAAAGAGAGTTTCTTTGCCGAAGCATACCTGAGTGATTCTTACGTAAGGCTGAAATTGGCTGAATTCTGTTCATCATACCACAGCTCTAGTTCTACGGAAATGGTGGTGGAGGAGGAATTTTAAAGATGAAAAGAGAGAAGTTAGCGTCAGAGCTATGCAAAAATAAAGGCATCTCCTGTTAAATAAATGAAATCTGTCTCATGGGGTAGTTGATCATAGTGGCCTGATTAAATAAACATGGCCCTTCATTCTGCCTTGTGAAATTCTCCTGTTCTTCCTGTGAAAGAGCACTATCCTGCTAATGTACTGCTGAGGAGTGCAAGGCAGATACCATCAGAAGGAATCAATGAGGGAAAAAATATTCGGATAGGGAAATATCTGCCTTGGATTATATCCTAATTGGATATTACGTTAGTCTAAATTTATTTCACTCTCGTATTACCTTGAGTCATTAGTGACTAATGAAAGCTAATGTCAATTATTTAAATTCTTGTTATGATCCATCTAACAGTCGTCTGTGAACTGCACTGTATAAGAAATAGGCACTGATGCATTTCCTAATTAATAAAATAATACTTTGGGAGAAAGGAAGGAAAGGAGATGCCTTTTCAGATTTCCTGTAATTCTTCATAATTTCAAAGCTTTGTTGTTTTCTTATGAATTTGTAATTGAGAATCCATTATCTCATGTGAAAGTATATTCAGTATAGTGCTTTCAAGTTTTCTTTTGTAAAAAATAAATAAGATTTTGTTCATAGAGGTAAAGAGTGGTAAAGCACTATTGCAAGATACCCTCTTGTGAACTGTCAAAAGACATCCCCTCTGTCAATCTCACTCATGACAACTTCCTGTTCTTCTCTAATCTTGATATTCAGGTGCTACACTTGCCCTTTCTGGACCATTTCTAAGCTTGTCATTTCTGAGTTTGAACTTTGGTAAACTACATTTGACCTGTGTACTTGGATTGCCCGCCTGTGAAATCTCGTAAGTACTAGTACCTATCTCAAAAGGGGACCTCTAAAGAGATGGAAGAGGTGATAAAAAATACAACACTTTAAATTTTTAATATTCCAAAAAGCATCCTCGTTCCAAGATGCTCCAACAGTTAGTCAGTATGTGCTGGAAATCCAGTTCCCCTTTTGAAGTATTATCCCCAGATGCTTCTGGCTCACGTTTCTCTCCTCTGCAGAGCTGTATGTTGCTGTGAACACGTTTTAGGTTTTCCCTCTTTGACAACAAAAGTCCAGCCCTTTACATGCCAAGTGCAAAAATCCTTCTGTCTTTAACACTGTAAAATAGCTAACTGCAAATGAACGTGCCTAAAGACTCTGCACCTAGTTAAGTCACAATTTAAATGTTTTTTAAGGATGCAACGAGAGCCTGAACATGGTTCCAATCCTGAGGATATTTGCCTGGCATTTGTGGGGCAGGACAAAGGTAAACTGTAAACACCAAAGGCATGTAGCAGGGCGCCTGCCTCACCTTCCTGCTG
>NW_009698316.1:5540-11945 GCF_000703405.1 Apaloderma vittatum
GAAGGCTTTATGCTGCTGATGAAATACATTTAACAGTGGATATTTTAAACTTGTTGAGAACTCATCTGTCCCACTGAGTTTCATTTCTTTAAAACCATGAATAATGAAAACGTGTTTTTCTTTATACTCTTGAAGTTCTCCTGTCCACAGAATATTAGAAATTTAAGAGCATAAATAAGCTCTTCCATAAAATCTAAGCAAAAATATCTTTCTATTGACTATGTCATTTTCATTTTTGACAAAAGGTAATACATTTTCAGTGCATGGCTTGAGATATTACAGAAGATTCAACTTTAAGAAGGGCTTTATAACTTGCCGTTCCTGCACCACATGAAAGCTAACTCTTGAGTGTGACTGCTCAGTATCTACTCTTTCATATTTTGAATAAAGTATCCCATACTTGAGTCATTATTGGCAATGCAATAACATTTGATAAAAAAAGATCGTCACCAGTGTTGAGTACAACTGTGGATAAGAGAGTGCATCCTTTGTTGAAAACTGGCAGGACACTGCTCCTATGCAGTGCCATGTAGTTATTGGCATTCCATATGGAAAAGTATTTTTGTTTTAACACAGCAAAAGGAAAAATAGTCATTGTTCATCGTCCCTTACTTGAAGCTCTTCCTCTCCTTGTTGTGTATATATGTGGCAATACCAGCATATGGCAATGTTACCTGCTAAAAAATAGAGATATCTTAAAATTTGCAGACAAGAACAAGAAGTTCTGTGGTGGGAGCACTGCTTTTCGACACTGGAAATTGGGGTTCTGCACCCTTTTCTCCTGGTGTCCTGCAATGTGATATTGGGAATGTCACCTTCAACTACATTTGAAAGGCTATTGGTGGGAATTATGTACTTCTCTCTCTTTCCTCCCTGTCCTCACTCCTCCACCTTTCCCATGTACCCATTTGTAAACTGTAGCTCTGACCTCCCTGTAAGAAATTTTAATATCAATTAGTAAGATACTATGTGTAAGAACTAGCATCATTAAAAAGATTGACAATATGGTTATACTGAACAAGAAATGAGCTAAAACGAAGTAGCATTAGTACAAGAGGGTAGTGTGGTTTTGTGTCCATCCAGTAATACCACTGGCAGTGTTGAGATACACCATTACATAAAGCAGCGGGCATGCTAGTTCCATTTTTTTTTTCAGTGCCTGCTTTGTGTGTCTGAATTTATTCATACTAATAGAGTTATACTGATATGAAACGAATTTATTCAGTGTTAGTGACTCAAGCTTAAGATTTAGAAAGCTGTCATTCAGTTACCACACAGGGTTCATGCTTTTTGTTCTGATAGTGAGGCTGATTCTTCTTTCATTGAAAGCAAAGGTGAAATTCAGTGTTTCTGGACTGAACTTTGCTAAAATATTCTGCATGACACGGGAGGTGCTGGGAGGTATCTGGAAGATAAATAAGCTATACCATTTCTGACTACATACTAGGAAATTGTTTCATGCACACAAACTAGATTCCGAACGGGCTCTGTGCTACACTTTAAGGGATTTACAAAGATTGAAAAAAGTTTTTTAAAAAAATGTAAGGAGGAAACTTTGTATTCTTAAGGATTCAAGAGCTAGAAAGGAGATCTGGCACTAGAAAATTATATCAAAAATTCAGTTTTGGTTATTTGCATCTGCAGTTTAAAAAGCTGCAATGCTGCCAGACAAACAGAACTCTGCTGGATAGTTCAATGCTCAAGAAAACTACAAGGAGCTGAGCCTGCTTAAATCATGCCATGTTTTGTACAGTCTCATTAGTTTGCATGTACAGACTATAGACCCTTTTCAGGAGCCCGTGCAAGGCATAAGAAACAATTTTCCTAGGAATGGTCAAATGTTTGTTAAATTAGTTTTGAAAGTTTTTATTATATAATGGAATATACATTGCGGTAGACTAAGTCTTGAGGATTTATATTTAATGCCTATTTATACATAAAAAGAGGGCATCACAATAATTGGAAATTGTTCTTTTTTTCACCTCTTTTCCCCACCTGGCTGTGTTAAAATTACAAGATTATCCCTGCAATAATATCAGAATCAAATATCTGAGAAAAGACTCAATATTTACATTGTTATAGATTTTAAATATCAGTCAAGGCAAGGAAATTACGGTGTAAAAGGATGATTGAAAAGTGAAGATGGCATGGTGCAATATCAGATATTGCACTGAATCAGCCTGCCTTTTATTCTACTTTTGGGGAAAAAAAAAAAAAAACACACAGAAAAAAACCCCACCCCATAGGTTTAAATGGAATGTAAACTGATGCATCTTTATGAAGTACTGTCAAGTCAAAACTATGACAAAAAGGCCTTCTAAAACAGGCTGCTTTTGGTTGTCATAGTACAGGATAGCTGCTAGGAATTATTTTACAAGGGAAAAAATTACAAAGCAAAAAAAATAGTCACAGAACATTGCTTTAATGCAATAACAGACCCAGCTCTGCAAGGCACAGAGCATTTCCTTCTTCTTAGCTCCTGAGGACTTTTAGATCATAGAATCATAAAATGGTTAAGGTTGGAAGGGACCTTGAAGATCATCTAGTTCCTTCCTGCTATGGGCAGGACATCTCTCTTCCATTAGACCAGGTTACTCAAAGTCGCATCCAACCTGGCCTTGTACATTTCTGGGGATGGGGCAACCTGTTCCAGTGCTTCACCACTCTCATGGTGAAGAATTTTTTCCTTATATCTAATCTAAATCTAGCCTTCTGCAGTTTCAGGCCATTGCCCCTTATCCTATCATTATAGACCCTTAGAATAAGCCCTTCTCCCAGCTTTCCTTTTGTGTATTGGAAGGCCCCTATTAGATGACCTCGGAACCTTCTCTTCTCCAAGCTGAATAATGACAGTTCCCTCAGCCTGTCCTCATAGCAGAGGTTCTCTAGCCCTCTAATCATCTTTGTGGCCCTCTTCTGGAGCCACTCCAGCATATCCATGTTCTTTTTTTAGTGTGGGCTCCAGAACTGAACACAATACTTCAGGTGAGGCCTCACCAGAGTAGAGAGAGAGAATTACCTCCCTCAATCTGCTTGTCAGGCTCCTTTTGATGCAGACCAGGACACAATCTGCAAGTGCACACTGCTGGCTCATGTTCAGCCTCTTGTCAACTAATACACTGAGGTCCTTCTCCTCATCCCCCAATCTACTCTTTGCTCACCCTATATTTGTGCTTGGGATTCCTTGATCCAGGTGCGGGACCTTTCAGTTGGCCTTGTTGAACTTCATGAGGTTGGCATGGGCCACTTCTCAAGCCTGTCAAGGTCCCTCTTGCTGAGGGTGTACTGTATCTCACTGTCCATGTTGTCAATAAAGATGTTCAACAGCACTGGTCCCAGTACTGATCCTTGCGGGACACCACTTGTCACTAGTCTCCAACTGGACGTTGAGCCATTAATAACAACTCTTTGAGTGTGACCATGCAGCCAATTCCTTATCTATCGAGTGGTCCATCCATCAAACCCGTATCCTTCCAGTTTAGAAACCAAGATGTCATGGGGGACAGTGTCAAATGCTTTGCACAAGTCCAGGTAGATGACATCAGTTGCACTTCCCTTATCCACTGATGCTGTAACACCATTGTAAAAGGCAACCTGGCAGACATGATTTGCCTTTGGTGAAGCCATGTTGGCTGCCACCAATCACCTCCTTCATATCCCTGTACCCTAGCAGCTTTTCCAAGAGCATCTGCTCCATTATGTTGCCAGGCACAGAGATGAGACTGAGGATCCCATAGTTCCCTGGATCCTCCTTTTTCCTCTTTTTGAAGATGGGGATTATGTTTCCTCTTTTCCAGTCAGAACTTCTCCAAACTGCCATAATTTCTCAAATATGATGGAAAGCATCTTAGTGCCTTCATCTGCCAGTTCTTTCAGGACCCGTGAATGAATCTTGTCAGGTCACATGGACTTGTGCACCTTCAGGTTCTTTAGATGGTTCCAGACCTGGTCTTCACTCACAATGGTGGGGGTTCTTCAGCACCCCAATCTCTGCCTATCCTCTCTGCAACTGGAGCAGTGTTGCTGGAGTCCTTGCCAGTGAAGACTGAAGTAAAAAAGTTATTGAAAACCTCAGTCTTTTTAATATCCTGAATGACCTGCTCCCATGTTTCCTTCCAGAGCGGCCCGACATTTTCCCTAGTTTTCCTTTTAGTGCTGACATATCTATAAAAGCCTGTCTTATTGTCCTTGGCATCTCTAGCCAAATTTAATTCCAACAAGGCTTTAGCTTTCCTAAACTGATCAACTTCTCTGTAATCCTCCCAGGTTGCTTGTCCTCTCTTCCATGCCCTATAAGCTACTTTTTTGCATTTGAGAGTGTACAGGAGCTCCTTGTTCATCTATGCAGGCCACCTTGTGTTTATATCAGCCACCTTCTTTGTTAGAATGCATAGCTCTTGGGCTTGAAGGAGGTGATCCTTGAATATTAACCAGCTTTCCTGGTGCCCTCTTCCCTCCAGGAATTTTTCCCATGGAATTCCACTGAGCTGATCCCTGAGGCCATCAGTCAGCTCTCCTGAAGTCCAGGGTCATGAGCTTACTGCTCTCCTTTCTTACTGCCCTGAAGTTCCTGAAGTCTACCCTTCAGCTGCACGCTCCCCATGAGCTCCTCCTTGTTGGTAAGAACAAGGTTGAGCAAAGCACATCATCTTGTAGGCTCCTCTACCACTTGTAGAAGGAAGTTGTCATCGATGTATTCCAGGAACCTCTTGGATTTCTTGTGCCTTGCTGCACTGTCACTCCAATAGATATCAGGATGGTCCCCCATTAGGACCAGGACTTATGAATGTGAGGCCGCTTCTATCTATCTATAGAGAGCCTCATCCCATGAGTAATGCTGATCAGGTGTCCAGTAGCAGATGTCCATTACAATGTCACCTGTCCATGCTTTCCCTTTAATCTTGACCCATGAAGTCTCAGTCATTTCCTCCTCCATTTCCAAACAGACCTCTGTCACTGACATAAAGGTCAACACCCTCTCCCCTTCTTTCCTTTTTGTCTCTCCTAAACAGCCGATATCCTTCCATTCTCACACTCCAGTCACAGATATCATCCCACCATGTCTCTGTGATGCCAATGATATCATAGACCTGCAGGCGAGTATGCGTCTCTAACTCCTCTCGCTTATTCCTCATACTACGAACATTCACACAGAGGCACTTTAGTTGGGTTCTTGTTGCAGGTGACTTGCTGACTGGTAATTCCTTCTCCAGTACCTCAGGTGCTCTCCCTCCTGTCTGTAATCCATCAATAACATTTACATCTTTGCTGCCCCACAGATCTGACTGAAATGAAATGGCAGAGTGAGAGTTCTTGCTAGTCCACCATCCTACAAGACCTGGCATGCTTCCTTTGGGCTTATTCCTAATAGGCCCAGTTATCTCCCCTTCCCCCTTCATATCTAGTTTAAAGCCCTGTCAATGAGCCCTGCTAATTCCTGCCCCAAAATCTTTTTCGCCTTCTGGGACAGGTACATCCTGCTTGCCACCAGCAGGCCAGGTGTCTTGTACAGCAGCCCGTGATCAAAAAAACCCAGAGCCCTACTGATAACACCAGTCCTGGAGCCATGACTTGACCTATTGTCTCTTCCTGTTAATTTCCTCATTCATGATTGCCACTGGAGGGATAGAGGAGAACACAGCTTGAATTCCTGATCCATTAATCAGCTGTCCCAAGGCTCTAAAATATCTTTTAATTGATTTTGGACTACTTCTACCCACTTCATCACTACCCACCTGAAATATTAAAAGGATCATAGAATCATAGAATGGCCTAGGCTGGAAGGGACTTTAGAGATCATTTTAATCCAGCCTCCCTGTCTCCAGGGATGCCACCTGTCAACTAGATCAGGCAAGATCAGGTAACACACAGGGACCAAACGGGAAATCGAACTTGCGACCTTGACGTTGTTAGCACCACGCTCAACTGACTGAGCTAACCGGCCCCCCCGGATGCTGTGGAATATAATGGGACTTAAAGATGGTGAACACTACATGACTTGAGACTGGACTTCAACTTTGTGATTAACTCCCAGATTTTCCTGTGAATGTGCAAATGACTGGGACTCCATATATCCCACCCAGCAGAAGTACCAGGCTTAGAGTATAATGGCCTCTGGCCTTACTTAGGCAGTAGAAATGTAAGCACTACTGAAAATTAGGTCAGATTTGCAGTGCCCTAAATTTCCCCTGGAAGTGTCCTTTTTCCTCCCATGGCTCTGAGGGAACCTAGGACTTCAGTGGTCTCAGGGTCAGCACCCGAAGTCGGGCGAAGTCTTGAGGTAGACTGGTTGTCCACCAAGTCTGAGGAGGGGAGCTCTGAGGGGAAAAGCCCTTTCATTGTTAGTTACTGTTGACTGTGTAAAAAAAGCCACCTCTTCTTCACAGAATCACAGAATGTTAGGGG